>NW_027436570.1:0-107463 GCF_031877795.1 Strix aluco
TAGAGGAGGAAGAGAGAGGAGGAAGAGAGAGGAGGAAGAGAGAGGAGGAAGAGAGAAGAGGAAGAGAGAGGAGGAAGAGAGGAAAAGGAGAGAGGAGGAAATGTGAGGAGAAAGAGAGAGGAGGAAGAGAGATGTGGAAGGGAGAGGAAGAGGAGTAGGAGGAAGAGAGAGGAGGAAGAGAGAGGAGGAAGAGAGAGGCGAAAGAGAGAGGAGGAAGAGAGAGGAGGAAGAGAGAGGAGGAAGAGAGAGGAGGAAGAGAGAGGAGAAAGAGAGAGGAGGAAGAGAGAGGAGGAAGAGAGAGTAGAAAGAGAGAGGAGGAAGAGAGAAGAGGAAGAGAAAGGAAAATGAGAGAGAAAGAAGAGAGAGGAAAAGGGGAGAGGAGGAATAGAGAGGAGGAAAAGAGTGGCGGAAGAGAGAGGAGGAAGAAGAGGAGGAAGATAGAGGAGGAAGAGAGAGGAGGAAGAGAGAGGTGGAAAACAGAGGAAGAGTAGAGAGGAGGAAGACAGAGGAGGAAGAGAGTGGAGAAAGAGAGAGGAAAAAGAGGAGGAAGAGAAAGGAGGAAGGTAGAGGAGGAAGAGAGAGGAGGAAGAGAGAGGAGAAAGAGAGGAAAAGGAGAGAGGAGGAAAAGTGAGGAGGAAGAAATAGAAGGAAGAGAGAGGTGGAAGGGAGAGGAGGAAGAGAGAGGTGGAAAACAGATGAAGAGGAGAGAGACGGAAGAGAGAGGAGGTCGAGAGTGGACGAAGAGAGAGGAAAAAGAGAGAGGAGGAACAGAGAGGAGGAAGAGAGAGGAGGAAGAGAGAGGAGGAAGAGAGGAAAAGGAGAGAGCAGGAAAAGTGAGGAGGAAGAGAGAGGAGGAAAAGAGAGGAGGAAGACAGAGGAAGAGGAGAGAGAAGGAAGACAGAGGAGGAAAAGAGTGCAGGAAGAGAGAGGAAAAAGAGAGAGGAGGAAGAGAGAGGAGGAAGAGAGAGGAGGAAGAGAGAGGAGGAAGAGAGAGGAGGAACAGAGGAAAAGGAGAGAGGAGGAAAAGTGAGGAGGAAGAGAGAGGAGGAAGAGAGATGTGGAAGGGAGAGGAAGAGGAGAGAGGAGGAAAAGAGAAAAGGAAGAAAGAGAAGGAAGAGAGAGGAGGAAGAGAGAGGAGGGGTAGAGAGGAGGAAGATAGAGGAGGAAGAGAGAGGTGGAAGAGAGAGGAGGAAGAGAGAGGAGGAAGAGAGAGGTGGAAAACAGAGGAAGAGGAGAGAGAAGGAAGACAGAGGAGGAAGAGAGTGGAGGAAGAGAGAGGAAAAAGAGGAGGAAGAGAGAGGAGGAAGAGAAGAAAAGGAGAGAGCAGGAAAGTGAGGAGGAAGGGAGAGGAGGAAGACAGAGGAAGAGGAGAGAGAAGGAAGACAGAGGAGGAAGAGAGTGGAGGAAGAGAGAGGAAAAAGGGAGAGGAGGAAGAGAGAGGAGGAAGAGAGAGGAGGAAGAGAGAGGAGGAAGAGAGAGGAGGAAGAGAGGAAAAGGAGAGAGGAGGAAATGTGAGGAGGAAGAGAGAGGAGGAAAAGAGAAGAGGAAGAGAGAGGAGGAAGAGAGATGAGGAAGAGAGAGGAGGAAGAGAGAGGAGGAAGAGAGAGGAGGAAAAGAGAAGGGGAAGAGAGAGTAAGAGGAGAGAGAAGGAAGACAGAGGAGGTAGAGAGTGGAGGAAGAGAAAGGAAAATGAGAGAGGAGGAAGAGAGAGGAGGAAGACAGGAAAAGGAGAGAGGAGGAAAAGTGAGGAGAAAGAGAGAGGAGGAAAAGAGAGGAGGAAGACAGAGGAAGAGGAGAGAGAAGGAAGACAGATGAGGAAGAGAGTGGAGGCAGAGTGAGGAAAAAGAGAGAGGAGGAAGAGAGAGGAGGAAGAGAGAGGAGGAAGAGAGAGGAGGAAGAGAGGAAAAGGAGAGAGGTGGAAAAGTGAGGAGGAAGAGAGAGGAGGAAGAGAGATGTGGAAGGGAGAGGAAGAGGAGAGAGGAGGAAAAGAGAAAAGGAAGAGAGAGGAGGAAGAGAGAGGAGGAAGAGAGAGGAGGAGTAGAGAGGAGGAAGATAGAGGAGGAAGAGAGAGGAGGAAGAGAGAGGAGGAAGAGAGATGTGGAAGGGAGAGGAAGAGCAGAGAGGAGGAAAAGAGCAAAGGAAGAAAGAGGAGGAAGAGAGAGGAGGAACAGAGAGGAGGAGTAGAGAGGAGGAAGATAGAGGAGGAAGAGAGAGGAGGAAGAGAGAGGAGGAAGAGAGAGGAGGAAGAGGAGGTGGAAGAGAAAGGAGGAAGAGGGAGGAGAAAGAGAGAGGTGGAAGACAGAAGAGGAAGAGGTTGGAGGAAGAGAGAGGAAAAAGAGAGAGGAGGAAGAGCGAGGAGGAAGAGAGAGGAGGAATAGAGAGGAGGAAGAGAGTGGACGAAGAGAGAGGAGGAACAGAGAGGAGGAAGAGAGGAAAAGGAGAGAGGAGGAAAAGTGAGGAGGAAGAGAGAGGAGGAAAAGAGAAGAGGAAGAGAGAGGAGAAAGAGAGGAAAAGGAGAGAGGAGGAAAAGTGAGGAGGAAGAGAGAGGAGGAAAAGAGAAGGGGAAGAGAGAGGAGGAAGAGAGAGGGGGAAGAGAGAGGAAGAGGAGAGAGGAGGAAAACAGAAGACGAAGAGAGAGGAGGAAGAGTGAGGAGTAAGAGAGAGGAGGAAGAGAGAGGAGGAAGAGAGGAAAGGGAAAGAGAACGAAATGTGAGGAGGAAGAGAGAGGAGGTAGAGAGAGGAGGAAGAGAGAGGAGGAAGAGAGGAAAAGGAGAGAGGAGGAAAAGTGAGGAGGAAGAGAGAGGTGGAAGACAGAGGAAGAGGAGAGAGAAGGAAGAGAGAGGAAAAGGGGAGAGGAGGAATAGAGAGGAGGAAAAGAGTGGCGGAAGAGAGAGGAGGAAGAAGAGGAGGAAGAGAGTGGAGGAAGAGAGAGGAGGAAGAGAGAGGAGGAAGAGAGGAAAAGGAGAGAGGAGGAAAAGTGAGGAGGAAGAGAGAGGAGGAAAAGAGAGGAGGAAGACAGAGGAAGAGGAGAGAGAAGGAAGACAGAGGAGGAAGAGAGTGGAGGAAGAGAGAGGAAAAAGAGAGAGGAGGAAGAGAGAGGAGGAAGAGAGAGGAGGAAGAGAGGAAAAGGAGAGAGGAGGAAAAGTGAGGAGGAAGAGAGAGGAGGAAGAGAGATGTGGAAAGGAGAGGAATTGGAGAGAGGAGGAAAAAAGGAAGAGAGAGGAGGAAGAGAGAGGATCAAGAGAGAGGAGGGGTAGAGAAAAGGAAGATAGAGCAGGAAGAGAGAGGAGGAAGAGAGAGGAGGAAGAGAGAGGAGGAAGAGGAGGTGGAAGAGAAAGGAGGAAGAGGGAGGAGAAAGAGAGAGAAAGAGAAGAGAGGAGGAAGAGAGAGGAGGAAGAGAGAGGAGAAAGAGAGAGGATGAAGAGGAGAAAGAGAGAGAAGGAAGAGAGAGGAGGATGAGAGAGGAGGAAGAGAGAGGAGGAAGAGAGAGGAGGAAGAGAGAGGAAGAGGAGAGAGGAGGAAGACAGAGGAGGAAGAGAGAGGAGGAAGAGAAAGGAAAATGAGAGAGAAGGAAGAGAAAGTAGGAAGAGAGAGGAGGAAGAGAGAGGAGGAAAAGAGAAGAGGAAGAGAGAGGAGGAAGAGAGAGGAGGAAGAGGAGGTGGAAGAGAAAGGAGGAAGAGGGAGGAGAAAGAGAGAGGTGGAAGACAGAAGAGGAAGAGGTTGGAGGAAGAGAGAGGAAAAAGAGAGAGGAGGAAGAGCGAGGAGGAAGAGAGAGGAGGAATAGAGAGGAGGAAGAGAGGAAAAGGAGAGAGGTGGAAAAGTGAGGAGGAAGAGAGAGGAGGAAGAGAGATGTGGAAGGGAGAGGAAGAGGAGAGAGGAGGAAAAGAGAAAAGGAAGAGAGAGGAGGAAGAGAGAGGAGGAAGAGAGAGGAGGAGTAGAGAGGAGGAAGATAGAGGAGGAAGAGAGAGGAGGAAGAGAGAGGAGGAAGAGAGATGTGGAAGGGAGAGGAAGAGCAGAGAGGAGGAAAAGAGCAAAGGAAGAAAGAGGAGGAAGAGAGAGGAGGAACAGAGAGGAGGAGTAGAGAGGAGGAAGATAGAGGAGGAAGAGAGAGGAGGAAGAGAGAGGAGGAAGAGAGAGGAGGAAGAGGAGGTGGAAGAGAAAGGAGGAAGAGGGAGGAGAAAGAGAGAGGTGGAAGACAGAAGAGGAAGAGGTTGGAGGAAGAGAGAGGAAAAAGAGAGAGGAGGAAGAGCGAGGAGGAAGAGAGAGGAGGAATAGAGAGGAGGAAGAGAGTGGACGAAGAGAGAGGAGGAACAGAGAGGAGGAAGAGAGGAAAAGGAGAGAGGAGGAAAAGTGAGGAGGAAGAGAGAGGAGGAAAAGAGAAGATGAAGAGAGAGGAGAAAGAGAGGAAAAGGAGAGAGGAGGAAAAGTGAGGAGGAAGAGAGAGGAGGAAAAGAGAAGGGGAAGAGAGAGGAGGAAGAGAGAGGGGGAAGAGAGAGGAAGAGGAGAGAGGAGGAAAACAGAAGACGAAGAGAGAGGAGGAAGAGTGAGGAGTAAGAGAGAGGAGGAAGAGAGAGGAGGAAGAGAGGAAAGGGAAAGAGAACGAAATGTGAGGAGGAAGAGAGAGGAGGTAGAGAGAGGAGGAAGAGAGAGGAGGAAGAGAGGAAAAGGAGAGAGGAGGAAAAGTGAGGAGGAAGAGAGAGGTGGAAGACAGAGGAAGAGGAGAGAGAAGGAAGAGAGAGGAAAAGGGGAGAGGAGGAATAGAGAGGAGGAAAAGAGTGGCGGAAGAGAGAGGAGGAAGAAGAGGAGGAAGAGAGTGGAGGAAGAGAGAGGAGGAAGAGAGAGGAGGAAGAGAGGAAAAGGAGAGAGGAGGAAAAGTGAGGAGGAAGAGAGAGGAGGAAAAGAGAGGAGGAAGACAGAGGAAGAGGAGAGAGAAGGAAGACAGAGGAGGAAGAGAGTGGAGGAAGAGAGAGAGAAGGAAGACAGAGGAGGAAGAGAGTGGAGGAAGAGAGAGGAAAAAGAGAGAGGAGGAAGAGAGAGGAGGAAGAGAGAGGAGGAAGAGAGGAAAAGGAGAGAGGAGGAAAAGTGAGGAGGAAGAGAGAGGAGGAAGAGAGATGTGGAAAGGAGAGGAATTGGAGAGAGGAGGAAAAAAGGAAGAGAGAGGAGGAAGAGAGAGGATCAAGAGAGAGGAGGGGTAGAGAAAAGGAAGATAGAGCAGGAAGAGAGAGGAGGAAGAGAGAGGAGGAAGAGAGAGGAGGAAGAGGAGGTGGAAGAGAAAGGAGGAAGAGGGAGGAGAAAGAGAGAGAAAGAGAAGAGAGGAGGAAGAGAGAGGAGGAAGAGAGAGGAGAAAGAGAGAGGATGAAGAGGAGAAAGAGAGAGAAGGAAGAGAGAGGAGGATGAGAGAGGAGGAAGAGAGAGGAGGAAGAGAGAGGAAGAGGAGAGAGGAGGAAGACAGAGGAGGAAGAGAGAGGAGGAAGAGAAAGGAAAATGAGAGAGAAGGAAGAGAAAGTAGGAAGAGAGAGGAGGAAGAGAGAGGAGGAAAAGAGAAGAGGAAGAGAGAGGAGGAAGAGAGAGGAGGAAGAGGAGGTGGAAGAGAAAGGAGGAAGAGGGAGGAGAAAGAGAGAGGTGGAAGACAGAAGAGGAAGAGGTTGGAGGAAGAGAGAGGAAAAAGAGAGAGGAGGAAGAGCGAGGAGGAAGAGAGAGGAGGAATAGAGAGGAGGAAGAGAGTGGACGAAGAGAGAGGAGGAACAGAGAGGAGGAAGAGAGGAAAAGGAGAGAGGAGGAAAAGTGAGGAGGAAGAGAGAGGAGGAAAAGAGAAGAGGAAGAGAGAGGAGAAAGAGAGGAAAAGGAGAGAGGAGGAAAAGTGAGGAGGAAGAGAGAGGAGGAAAAGAGAAGGGGAAGATAGAGGAGGAAGAGAGAGGGGGAAGAGAGAGGAAGAGGAGAGAGGAGGAAAACAGAAGACAAAGAGAGAGGAGGAAGAGTGAGGAGGAAGAGAGAGGAGGAAGAGAGAGGAGGAAGAGAGGAAAGGGAAAGAGGAGGAAATGTGAGGAGGAAGAGAGAGTAGGTAGAGAGAGGAGGAAGAGAGAGGAGGAAGAGAGGAAAAGGAGAGAGGAGGAAAAGTGAGGAGGAAGAGAGAGGTGGAAGACAGAGGAAGAGGAGAGAGAAGGAAGAGAGAGGAAAAGGGGAGAGGAGGAATAGAGAGGAGGAAAAGAGTGGCGGAAGAGAGAGCAGGAAGAAGAGGAGGAAGAGAGTGGAGGAAGAGAGAGGAGGAAGAGAGAGGAGGAAGAGAGGAAAAGGAGAGAGGAGGAAAAGTGAGGAGGAAGAGAGAGGAGGAAAAGAGAGGAGGGAGACAGAGGAAGAGGAGAGAGAAGGAAGACAGAGGAGGAAGAGAGTGGAGGAAGAGAGAGGAAAAAGAGAGAGGAGGAAGAGAGAGGAGGAAGAGAGAGGAAGAAGAGAGGAAAAGGAGAGAGGAGGAAAAGTGAGGAGGAAGAGAGAGGAGGAAGAGAGATGTGGAAGGGAGAGGAATTGGAGAGAGGAGGAAAAAAGGAAGAGAGAGGAGGAAGAGAGAGGATCAAGAGAGAGGAGGGGTAGAGAAAAGGAAGATAGAGGAGGAAGAGAGAGGAGGAAGAGAGAGGAGGAAGAGAGAGGAGGAAGAGGAGGTGGAAGAGAAAGGAGGAAGAGGGAGGAGAAAGAGAGAGAAAGAGAAGAGAGGAGGAAGAGAGAGGAGGAAGAGAGAGGAGAAAGAGAGAGGATGAAGAGGAGAAAGAGAGAGAAGGAAGAGAGAGGAGGATGAGAGAGGAGGAAGAGAGAGGAGGAAGAGAGAGGAAGAGGAGAGAGGAGGAAGACAGAGGAGGAAGAGAGAGGAGGAAGAGAAAGGAAAATGAGAGAGAAGGAAGAGAAAGTAGGAAGAGAGAGGAGGAAGAGAGAGGAGGAAAAGAGAAGAGGAAGAGAGAGGAGGAAGAGAGAGGAGGAAGAGGAGGTGGAAGAGAAAGGAGGAAGAGGGAGGAGAAAGAGAGAGGTGGAAGACAGAAGAGGAAGAGGTTGGAGGAAGAGAGAGGAAAAAGAGAGAGGAGGAAGAGCGAGGAGGAAGAGAGAGGAGGAATAGAGAGGAGAAAGAGAGTGGACGAAGAGAGAGGAGGAACAGAGAGGAGGAAGAGAGGAAAAGGAGAGAGGAGGAAAAGTGAGGAGGAAGAGAGAGGAGGAAAAGAGAAGAGGAAGAGAGAGGAGAAAGAGAGGAAAAGGAGAGAGGAGGAAAAGTGAGGAGGAAGAGAGAGGAGGAAAAGAGAAGGGGAAGAGAGAGGAGGAAGAGAGAGGGGGAAGAGAGAGGAAGAGGAGAGAGGAGGAAAACAGAAGACGAAGAGAGAGGAGGAAGAGTGAGGAGGAAGAGAGAGGAGGAAGAGAGAGGAGGAAGAGAGGAAAGGGAAAGAGGAGGAAATGTGAGGAGGAAGAGAGAGGAGGTAGAGAGAGGAGGAAGAGAGAGGAGGAAGAGAGGAAAAGGAGAGAGGAGGAAAAGTGAGGAGGAAGAGAGAGGTGGAAGACAGAGGAAGAGGAGAGAGAAGGAAGAGAGAGGAAAAGGGGAGAGGAGGAATAGAGAGGAGGAAAAGTGTGGCGGAACAGAGAGGAGGAAGAAGAGGAGGAAGAGAGTGGAGGAAGAGAGAGGAGGAAGAGAGAGGAGGAAGAGAGGAAAAGGAGAGAGAAGGAAAAGTGAGGAGGAAGAGAGAGGAGGAAAAGAGAGGAGGAAGACAGAGGAAGAGGAGAGAGAAGGAAGACAGAGGAGGAAGAGAGTGGAGGAAGAGAGAGGAAAAAGAGAGAGGAGGAAGAGAGAGGAGGAAGAGAGAGGAGGAAGAGAGGAAAAGGAGAGAGGAGGAAAAGTGAGGAGAAAGAGAGAGGAGGAAGAGAGATGTGGAAGGGAGAGGAATTGGAGAGAGGAGGAAAAAAGGAAGAGAGAGGAGGAAGAGAGAGGATCAAGAGAGAGGAGGGGTAGAGAAAAGGAAGATAGAGGAGGAAGAGAGAGGAGGAAGAGAGAGGAGGAAGAGAGAGGAGGAAGAGGAGGTGGAAGAGAAAGGAGGAAGAGGGAGGAGAAAGAGAGAGAAAGAGAAGAGAGGAGGAAGAGAGAGGAGGAAGAGAGAGGAGAAAGAGAGAGGATGAAGAGGAGAAAGAGAGAGAAGGAAGAGAGAGGAGGATGAGAGAGGAGGAAGAGAGAGGAGGAAGAGAGAGGAAGAGGAGAGACGAGGAAGACAGAGGAGGAAGAGAGAGGAGGAAGAGAAAGGAAAATGAGAGAGAAGGAAGAGAAAGTAGGAAGAGAGAGGAGGAAGAGAGAGGAGGAAAAGAGAAGAGGAAGAGAGAGGAAGAAGAGAGAGGAGGAAGAGAGAGGAGGGGTAGATAGGAGGAAGAGAGAGGAAGAAGAGAGAGGAGGAAGAGAGAGGAGGGATAGATAGGAGGAAGAGAGAGGAGGAAGAGAGAGGAGGAAGAGAGAGGAGGAAGAGAGAGGAGGAAGAGAGGAAAAGGAGAGAGGAAGAAATGTGAGGAGGAAGAGAGAGGAGGAAGAGAGAGGAGGAAGAGAGAGGTGGAAGACAGAGGAAGAGGAGAGAGAAGGAAGATAGAGGAAAAGGGGAGAGGAGGAAGAGAGAGGAGGAAAAGAGAGGAGGAAGAGAGAGGAGGAAGAGAGATGAGGAAGAGAGAGGAGGAAGAGAGAGGAGGAAGAGAGAGGAGGAAGAGAGAGGTGGAAGACAGAGGAAGAGGAGAGAAAAGAAGACAGAGGAGGAAGAGAGTGGAGGAAGAGAGAGGAGGAAGAGAGAGGAGGAAGAGAGAGGAGGAAGAGAGGAAAAGGCGAGAGGAGGAAAAGTGAGGAGGAAGAGAGAGGAGGAAAAGAGAAGGGGAAGAGAGAGGAGGAAGAGAGAGGGGGAAGAGAGAGGAGGGGTAGAGAGGAGGAAGCGAGAGGAGGAAGAGAGAGGAGGAAGAGAGAGGAAGAGGAGAGAGGAGGAAAAGAGAAGAGGAAGAGAGAGGAGGAAGAGAGAGGTGGAAGAGAAAGGAGGAGGAGGGAGGAGGAAGAGAGAGGAAGAGAAGAGAGGAGGAAGAGAGAGGAGGAAGAGAGAGGAGAAAGAGAGACGAGGAAGAGAGAGGAGGAAGAGAGATGAGGAAGAGAGAGGAGGAAGAGAGAGGAGGAAGAGAGAGGAGGAAGAGAGAGGTGGAAGACAGAGGAAGAGGAGAGAAAAGAAGACAGAGGAGGAAGACAGTGGAGGAAGAGAGAGGAGGAAGAGAGAGGAGGAAGAGAGAGGAGGAAGAGAGGAAAAGGCGAGAGGAGGAAAAGTGAGGAGGAAGAGAGAGGAGGAAAAGAGAAAGGGAAGAGAGAGGAGGAAAAGAGAAAGGAAGAGAGAGGAGGAAGATAGTGGGGGAAGAGAGAGGAGGGGTAGAGAGGAGGAAGCGAGAGGAGGAAGAGAGAGGAGGAAGAGAGAGGAAGAGGAGAGAGGAGGAAAAGAGAAGAGGAAGAGAGAGGAGGAAGAGAGAGGAGGAAGAGAGAGGAGGGGTAGAGAGGAGGAAGCGAGAGGAGGAAGAGAGAGGAGGAAGAGTGAGGAGGAAGAGAGAGGAGGAAGAGAGAGGTGGAAGAGAAAGGAGGAAGAGGGGGAGAAAGAGAGAGGAAGAGAAGAGAGGAGGAATAGAGAAGAGGAAGAGAGAGGAGAAAGAGAGAGGAGGAAGAGAGAGGAGGAAGAGAGAGGAAGAGGAGAGAGGAGGAAAAGAGAAGAGGAATAGAGAGGAGGAAGAGAGAGGTGGAAGACAGAGGAAGAGGAGAGAGAAGGAAGACAGAGGAGGAAGAGAGCGGAGGAAGAGAGAGGAAAAAGAGAGAGGAGGAAGAGAGAGGAGGAAGCGAGAGGAGGAAGAGAGAGGAGGAAGAGAGAGGAGGAAGATAGAGGAGGAATAGAGAGGAGGAAGAGAGGAAAAGGAGAGAGTAGGAAAAGTGAAGAGGAAGAGAGAGGGGGAAGAGAGATGTGGAAGGGAGACGAAGAGGAGAGAGGAGGAAAAGAGAAAAGGAAGAGAGAGCAGGAAGAGAGAGGAGGAAGAGATAGGAGGGGTAGAAAGGAGGAAGAGAGAGGATGAAGAGAGAGGAGGAAGAGAGAGGAGGAATAGAGAAGGAAGAGAGAGCAGGAAGAGAGAGTAGAAAGAGAGAGGAGGAAGAGAAAGGAGGAAGAGAGAGGAAGAGGAGAGAAGAGGAAAAGAGAAGAGGAAGAGAGAGGAGGAAGAGAGAGGAGGAAGAGAGAGGAGCAAGAGAGAGGAGGAAGAGAGAGGAAGAGGAGAGAATAGTAAAAGAGAAGAGGAAGAGAGAGGAGGAAGAGAGAGGAGGAAGAGAGAGGAGGAAGAGAGAGGAAGAGGAGAGAATAGGAAAAAGAAGAGGAAGAGAGAGGAGGAAGAGAGAGCAGGAAAAGAGAGAAGGAAGAGAGAGGAGGAAGAGAGGAGGAAAAGAGAAGAGGAATAGAGAGGAGGAAGAGAGAGGTGGAAGACAGAGGAAGAGGAGAGAGAAGGAAGACAGAGGAGGAAGAGAGCGGAGGAAGAGAGAGGAAAAAGAGAGAGGAGGAAGATAGAGGAGGAAGCGAGAGGAGGAAGAGAGAGGTGGAAGACAGAGGAAGAGGAGAGAGAAGGAAGACAGAGGAGGAAGAGAGCGGAGGAAGAGAGAGGAAAAAGAGAGAGGAGGAAGAGAGAGGAGGAAGCGAGAGGAGGAAGAGAGAGGAGGAAGATAGAGGAAGAATAGAGAGGAGGAAGAGAGGAAAAGGAGAGAGTAGGAAAAGTGAAGAGGAAGAGAGAGGGGGAAGAGAGATGTGGAAGGGAGAGGAAGAGGAGAGAGGAGGAAAAGAGAAAAGGAAGAGAGAGCAGGAAGAGAGAGGAGGAAGAGAGAGGAGGGGTAGAGAGGAGGAAGAGAGAGGATGAAGAGAGAGGAGGAAGAGAGAGGAGGAATAGAGAAGGAAGAGAGAGCAGGAAGAGAGAGTAGAAAGAGAGAGGAGGAAGAGAAAGGAGAAAGAGAGAGGAAGAGGAGAGAAGAGGAAAAGAGAAGAGGAAGAGAGAGGAGGAAGAGAGAGGAGGAAGAGAGAGGAGGAAGAGAGAGGAGGAAGAGAGAGGAAGAGGAGAGAATAGTAAAAGAGAAGAGGAAGAGAGAGGAGGAAGAGAGAGGAGGAAGAGAGAGGAGGAAGAGAGAGGAAGAGGAGAGAATAGGAAAAAAGAAGAGGAAGATAGAGGAGGAAGAGAGAGGAGGAAGAGAGAGAACGAAGAGAGAGGAGGAACAGAGGAGGAGGAGAGAGGAGGAAGAGAGAGGAGGAAAAGAGAAGAGGAAGAGAGAGGAGGAAGAGAGAGGAGGAAGATAGAGGAGGGGTACAGAGGAGGAAGTGAGAGGAGGAAGAGAGAGGAGGAAGAGAGAGGAGGAAGAGAGAGAAGAGGGGAGAGGAGGAAAAGAGAAGAGGAAGAGAGAGGAGGAAGAGAGAGGAGGAAGAGAGAGGCGGGGTAGAGAGGAGGAAGAGAGAGGAGGAAGAGAGAGGAGGAAGAGAGAGGAGGAAGAGAGAGGAGGATGAGAGAGGAACATGAAAGAATAGGAAAAGAGAAGAGGAAGAGAGAGGAGGAAGAGAGAGCAGGAAGAGAGAGGAGGAAGAGAGAGGAGGAAGAGAGAGGTGGTAGAGAAAGGAGGAAGAGGGAAGAGAAAGAGAGAGGAAGAGAAGAGAGGAGGAAGAGAGAGGAGGAAGAGAGAGGAAGAGAAGAGAGGAGGAAAAGAGAAGAGGTAGAGAGAGGAGGAAGAGAGAGGAGGAAGAGAGAGGAGGAAGAGAGAGGAGGAAGAGAGAGCTGGAAGACAGAGGAAGAGGAGAGAGAAGGAAGACAGAGGAGGAAGAGAGAGGAGAAAGAGAGAGGAAAAAGAGAGACGAGGAAGAGAGAGGAGGAAGAGGGAGGAGGAAGAGAGGAAAAGGAGAGAGGAGGAAATGTGAGAAGGAAGAGAGAGGAGGAAGAGAGGAGGAAAAGAGGAGGAAGAGAGAGGAGGAAGAGAGAGGAGGAAGAGAGAGGAGGAAGAGAGAGGAGGAATAGAGAAGGAAGAGAGAGCAGGAAGAGAGAGTAGAAAGAGAGAGGAGGAAGAGAAAGGAGGAAGAGAGAGGAAGAGGAGAGAAGAGGAAAAGAGAAGAGGAAGAGAGAGGAGGAAGAGAGAGGAGGAAGAGAGAGGCGGGGTAGAGAGGAGGAAGAGAGAGGAGGAAGAGAGAGGAGGAAGAGAGAGGAGGAAGAGAGAGGAGGATGAGAGAGGAACATGAAAGAATAGGAAAAGAGAAGAGGAAGAGAGAGGAGGAAGAGAGAGCAGGAAGAGAGAGGAGGAAGAGAGAGGAGGAAGAGAGAGGTGGTAGAGAAAGGAGGAAGAGAGAAGAGAAAGAGAGAGGAAGAGAAGAGAGGAGGAAGAGAGAGGAGGAAGAGAGAGGAAGAGAAGAGAGGAGGAAAAGAGAAGAGGTAGAGAGAGGAGGAAGAGAGAGGAGGAAGAGAGAGGAGGAAGAGAGAGGAGGAAGAGAGAGCTGGAAGACAGAGGAAGAGGAGAGAGAAGGAAGACAGAGGAGGAAGAGAGAGGAGAAAGAGAGGAAAAAGAGAGACGAGGAAGAGAGAGGAGGAAGAGGGAGGAGGAAGAGAGGAAAAGGAGAGAGGAGGAAATGTGAGAAGGAAGAGAGAGGAGGAAGAGAGGAGGAAAAGAGGAGGAAGAGAGAGGAGGAAGAGAGAGGAGGAAGAGAGAGAAGGAAGAGAGAGGAGGAAGAGAGTGGAGGGAGAGGAGGAAGAGAGAGGAAGAGGAGAGAGGAGGAAAGGAGAAGAGGAAGAGAGAGGAGGAAGAGAGAGGAGGAAGAGAGAGAAGGAAGAGAGAGGAAGAGGAGAGAATAGGAAAAGAGAAGAGGAAGAGAGAGGAGGAAGAGTGAAGAGGAAGAGAGAGGAAGAAGAGAGAGGAGGAAGAGAGAGGAGGAAGAGAGAAAGAGTGAAGAGGAAGAGAGAGGAAGAAGAGAGAGGAGGAAGAGAGAGGAGGAAGAGAGAGGTGGAAAACAGAGGAAGAGATGAGAGGAGGAAGACAGATGAGGAAGAGAGTGGAGGAAGAGAGAGGAGGAAGAGAGAGGAAGAGGAGAGAGGAGGAAGTCAGAGGAGGAAGAGTGTGGAGGAAGAGAGAGGAAAAAGAGAGAGGAGGAAGAGAGAGGAGGAAGAGAGAGGAGGAAGAGAGAGGAGAAAGAGAGAGGAGGAAGAGAGAGGAGGAACAGACAGGAGGAAGAGAGAGGAGGAAGAGAGAGGTGGAAAACAGAGGAAGAGATGAGAGAAGGAAGACAGATGAGGAAGAGAGATGAGGAAGAGAGAGGAGGAAGAGAGAGGAAGAGGAGAGAGGAGGAAAAGAGAAGAGGAAGAGAGAGGAGGAAGAGAGAGGAGGAAGAGAGAGGAGGAAGAGAGAGGAGGAAGAGAGAGGTGGTAGAGAAAGGAGGAAGAGGGAGAAGAAAGAGAGAGGAAGAGAAGAGAGGAGGAAGAGAGAGATGGAAGAGAGAGGAGAAAGAGAGAGGAGGAAGAGAGAAGAGGAAGAGAGAGGAAGAGGAGAGAGGAGGAAAAGAGAAGAGGAAGAGAGAGGTGGAAGAGAGAGGAGGAAGAGAGAGGAGGAAGAGAGAGGAGGAAGAGAGAGCTGGAAGACAGAGGAAGAGGGGAGAGAAGGAAGACAGAGGAGGAAGAGAGTGGAGGAAGAGGGAGGAGGAAGAGAGAGGAGGAAGAGAGAGGAGGAAGAGAGAGGAGGAAGAGAGGAAAAGGAGAGAGGAGGAAATGTGAGGAGGAAGAGAGAGGAGGAAGAGAGAGGAGGAAGAGAGAGGAGGAAGAGAGAGGTGGAAGACAGAGGAAGAGGAGAGAGAAGGAAGTCAGAGAAGGAAGAGAGTGGAGGAAGAGAGAGGAAAAAGAGAGAGGAGGAAGAGAGAGGAGGAAGAGAGAGGAGGAAGAGAGAGGAGGAAGAGAGAGGAGGAAGAGAGAGGAGGAAGAGAGGAAAAAGAGAGAGGAGGAAAAGTGAGGAGGAAGAGAGAGGAGGAAAAGAGAAAATGAAGAGAGAGAAGGAAGAGAGAGGAGGAAGAGAGAGGAGGGGTAGAGAAGAGGAAGCGAGAGGAGGAAGAGAGAGGAGGAATAGAGAGGAGGATGAGAGAGGAGGAAAAGAGAGGAAGAGGAGAGAGGAGGAAAAGAGAAGAGAAAGAGAGAGGAGGAAGAGAGAGGAGGAAGAGAGAGAAGGGGTAGAGAGGAGGAAGAGGGAGGAGAAAGAGAGAGGAAGAGAAGAGAGGAGGAAGAGAGAGGAGGAAGAGAGAGGAGAAAGAGAAAGGAGAAAGAGAAAGGAGGAAGAGAGAGGAGGAAGAGAGAGGAGGAAGAGAGAGTTGGAAGAGAGAGGAGAAAGAGAGAGGTGGAAGAGAGAGGAGGAAGAGAAAGGAGGAAGAGAGAGGAGGAAGAGAGAGGAGGAAAAGAGAAGAGGAAGAGAGAGGAGGAAGAGAGAGGAGGAAGAGAGAGGAGGGGTAGAGAGTAGGAAGCGAGAGGAGGAAGAGAGAGGAGGAAGAGAGAGGAGGAAGAGAGAGAAGAGGGGAGAGGAGGAAAAGAGAAGAGGAAGAGAGAGGAGAAAGAGAGAGGAGGAAGAGAGAGGCGGGGTAGAGAGGAGGAAGAGAGAGGAGGAAGAGAGAGGTGGAAGAGAAAGGAGGAGGAGGGAGGACAAAGAGAGAGGAAGAGAAGAGAGGAGGAAGAGAGAGGAGGAAGAGAGAGGAGAAAGAGAGAGGACGAAGAGAGAGGAGGAAGAGAGAGGAGGAAGAGAGAGGAGGATGAGAGAGGAAGAGGAGAGAATAGGAAAAGAGAAGAGGAAGAGAGAGGAGGAAAATAGAGGAGGAAGAGGGAGGAGGAAGAGAGAGGAGGAAGAGAGAGGAGGAAGAGAGAAGTGGTAGAGAAAGGAGGAAGAGGGAGGAGAAAGAGAGAGGAAGAGAAGAGAGGAGGAAGAGAGAGGAGGAAGAGAGAGGAGAAAGAGAGAGGAGGAAGAGAGAGGAGGAAGAGAGAGGAAGAGAAGAGAGGAGGAAAAGAGAAGAGGAAAAGAGAGGAGGAAGAAAAAGGAGGAAGAGAGAGGAGGAAGAGAGGAGGAAGAGAGAGCTGGAAGACAGAGGAAGAGGAGAGAGAAGGAAGACAGAGGAGGAAGAGAGTGGAGGAAGAGAGAGGAAAAAGAGAGATGAGGAAGAGAGAGGAGGAAGAGGGAGGAGGAAGAGAGAGGAGGAAGAGAGAGGAGGAAGAGAGAGGAGGAAGAGAGGAAAAGGAGAGAGGAGGAAATGTGAGGAGGAAGAGAGAGGAGGAAGAGAGAGGAGGAAGAGAGAGGTGGAAGACAGAGGAAGAGGAGAGAGAAGGATATCAGAGGAGGAAGAGAGTGGAGGAAGAGAGAGGAAAAAGAGAGAGGAGGAAGAGAGAGGAGGAAGAGAGAGGAGGAAGAGAGAGGAGGAAGAGAGAGGAGGAAGAGAGAGGAGGAAGAGAGAGGAGGAAGAGGAAGGAGGAAGAGAGACGTGGAAAACAGAGGAAGAGATGAGAGGAGGAAGACAGATGAGGAAGAGAGTGGAGGAAGAGAGAGGATGAAGAGAGAGGAAGAGGAGAGAGGAGGAAAAGAGAAGAGGAAGAGAGAGGAGGAAGAGAGAGGAGGAAGAGAGAGGAGGAAGAGAGAGGAGATGAGAGAGGAAGAGGAGAGAATAGGAAAAGAGAAGAAGAAGAGAAAGGAGGAAGAGAGAGGAGAAAGAGAGAGGAGGAAGAGAGAGGAGGGAGAGAGAGGAGGAAGAGAGAGGAGGATGAGAGAGGAAGAGGAGAGAATAGGAAAAGAGAAGAGGAAGAGATAGGAGGAAGTGAGAGGAGGAAGAGAGAGAAGGAAGAGAGAGGAGGAAGAGAGAGGAGGAGAGAGAGGTGGTAGAGAAAGGAGGAAGAGGGAGGAGAAAGAGAGAGGAAGAGAAGAGAGGAGGAAGAGAGAGATGGAAGAGAGAGGAGAAAGAGAGAGGAGGAGAGAGAGGAGAAAGAGAGAGGAAGAGGAGAGAGGAGGAAGAGAGAGGAGGAAGAGAGTGGAGAAAGAGAGAGGAGGAAGAGAGAGGAGGAAGATGAGAGGGATGGATGAGGGTATAAGAAGAGAAGGAGGAGGAAAAGAGAAGAGGAAAAGAGAGGAGGAAGAGAGAGGAGGAAGAGAGAGGAGGAAGAGAGGAAGAAGAGAGAGCTGGAAGACAGAGGAAGAGGAGAGAGAAAGAAGACAGAGGAGGAAGAGAGTGGAGGAAGAGAGAGGAAAAAGAGAGAGGAGGAAGAGAGAGGAGGAAGAGGGAGGAGGAAGAGAGAGGAGGAAGAGAGAGGAGGAAGAGAGAGGAGGAAGAGAGGAAAAGGAGAGAGGAGGAAATGTGGGAGGAAGAGAGAGGAGGAAGAGAGAGGAGGAAGAGAGAGGTGGAAGACAGAGGAAGAGGAGAGAGAAGGATATCAGAGGAGGAAGAGAGTGGAGGAAGAGAGAGGAAAAAGAGAGAGGAGGAAGAGAGAGGAGGAAGAGAGAGGAGGAAGAGAGGAGGAAGAGAGAGGAGGAAGAGAGAGGAGGAAGAGAGAGGAGGAAGAGGAAGGAGGAAGAGAGAGGTGGAAAACAGAGGAAGAGATGAGAGGAGGAAGACAGATGAGGAAGAGAGTGGAGGAAGAGAGAGGATGAAGAGAGAGGAAGAGGAGAGAGGAGGAAAAGAGAAGAGGAAGAGAGAGGAGGAAGAGAGAGGAGGAAGAGAGAGAAGAGGGGAGAGGAGGAAAAGAGAGGAGGGAGAGAGAGGAGGAAGAGAGAGGAGGATGAGAGAGGAAGAGGAGAGAATAGGAAAAGAGAAGAGGAAGAGATAGGAGGAAGTGAGAGGAGGAAGAGAGAGGAGGAGAGAGAGGAGGAAGAGAGAGGTGGTAGAGAAGGAGGAAGAGGGAGGAGAAAGAGAGAGGAAGAGAAGAGAGGAGGAAGAGAAGAGAGGAGGAAGAGAGAGATGGAAGAGAGAGGAGAAAGAGAGAGGAGGAAGAGAGAGGAGGAAGAGAGAGGAAGAGGAGAGAGGAGAAAAAGAGAAGAGGAAGAGAGAGGTGGTAGAGAAAGTAGGAAGAGGGAGAAGAAATAGAGAGGAAGAGAAGAGAGGAGAAAGAGAGAGATGGAAGAGAGAGGAGGAAGAAAGAGGAGGAAGAGAGAGCTGGAAGACAGAGGAAGAGGAGAGAGAAGGAAGACAGAGAAGGAAGAGAGTAGAAGAAGAGGTAGGAGGAAGAGAGAGGAGAAGAGAGAGGAGGAAGAGAGAGGAGGAAGAGAGGAAAAGGAGAGAGGAGGAAATGTGAGGAGGAAGAGAGAGGAGGAAGAGAGAGGAGAAGAGAGAGGAGGAAGAGAGAGGGGAAGACAGAGGAAAAGGAGAGAGAAGGAAGTCAGAGGAGGAAAAGAGTGGAGGAAGAGAGAGAAAAAAAAATAGGGGAGGAAGAGAGAGGAGGAAGACAGAAGAGGAAGAGAGAGGAGGAATAGAGAGGAGGAAGAGAGAAAAGGAGAGAGGAGGAAAAGTGAGGAGGAAGAGAGAGGAGGAAAAGAGACGATGAAGAGAGAGGAGGAAAAGAGAGGAAGAGGAGAGAGGATGAAAAGAGAGGAGGAATAGAGAGGAGGAAGAGAGAGGAGGAAGAGAGAGGAGGAAGAGAGAGGAGAAGAGAGAGGAGGAAGAGAGTGGTGGAAAACAGAGGAAGAAATGAGAGGAGGAAGACAGATGAGGAAGAGAGTGGAGGAAGAGAGAGGAGGAAGAGAGAGGAAGAGGAGAGAGGAGGAAAAGAGAAGAGGAAGAGAGAGGAGGAAGAGAGAGGAGAAGAGAGAGGAGGAGCGAGAGGAGGAAGAGAGAGGAGATGAGAGAGGAAGAGGATGAGAATAGGAAAAGAGAAGAGGAAGAGAGAGGAGGAAGAGAGAGGAGAAAGACAAAGGAGGAAGAGAGAGGAGGAAGAGAGAGGAGGAAGAGAGAGGAGGAAGAGAGAATTGGAAGAGAGAGGAGAAAGAGAGAGGTGGAAGAGAGAGGAGGAAGAGAAAGGAGGAAGAGAGAGGAGAAGAGAGAGGAGGAAAAGAGAAGAGGAAGAGAGAGGAGGAAGAGAGAGGAGGAAGAGAGAGGAGGGGTAGAGAGTAGAAGCGAGAGGAGGAAGAGAGAGGAGGAAGAGAGAGGAGGAAGAGAGAGAAGAGGGGAGAGGAGGAAAAGAGAAGAGGAAGAGAGAGGAGGAAGAGAGAGGAGGAAGAGAGAGGCGGGGTAGAGAGGAGAAGAGAGAGGAGAAAGAGAGAGGTGGAAGAGAAAGGAGGAGGAGGGAGGACAAAGAGAGAGGAAGAGAAGAGAGAGGAAGAGAGAGGAGGAAGAGAGAGGAGAAAGAGAGAGGAGGAAGAGAGAGGAGGAAGAGAGAGGAGGAAGAGAAAGGAGGATGAGAGAGGAAGAGGAGAGAATAGGAAAGAGAAGAGAAGAGAGAGGAGGAAGATAGAGGAGGAAGAGGGAGGAGGAAGAGAGAGGAGGAAGAGAGAGGAGGAAGAGAGAAGTGGTAGAGAAAGGAGAGAGGGAGGAGAAAGAGAGAGGAAGAGAAGAGAGGAGGAAGAGAGAGGAGGAAGAGAGAGGAGAAGAGAGAGGAGGAAGAGAGAGGAGGAAGAGAGAGGAAGAGAAGAGAGGAGGAAAGAGAAGAGGAAAAGAGAGGAGGAAGAGAGAGGAGGAAGAGAGAGGAGGAAGAGGAGGAAGAGAGAGCTGGAAGACAGAGGAAGAGGAGAGAGAAGGAGACAGAGGAGGAAGAGAGTGGAGGAAGAGAGAGAAAAGAGAGAGGAGGAAGAGAGAGGAGGAAGAGGGAGGAGGAAGAGAGAGGAGGAAGAGAGAGGAGGAAGAGAGAGGAGGAAGAGAGGAAAGGAGAGAGGAGGAATGTGAGGAGGAAGAGAGAGGAGGAAGAGAGAGGAGGAAGAGAGAGGTGGAGACAGAGAAGAGGAAGAGAGAGGATATCAGAGGAGGAGAGAGTGGAGGAAGAGAGAGGAAAAGAGAGAGGAGGAAGAGAGAGGAGGAAGAGAGAGGAGGAAGAGAGAGGAGGAAGAGAGAGGAGGAAGAGAGAGGAGGAAGAGAGAGGAGAAGAGGAAGGAGGAAGAGAGACGTGGAAAACAGAGGAAGAGATGAGAGGAGGAAGACAGATGAGGAAGAGAGTGGAGGAAGAGAGAGGATGAAGAGAGAGGAAGAGGAGAGAGGAGGAAAAGAGAAGAGGAAGAGAGAGGAGGAAGAGAGAGGAGGAAGAGAGAGGAGGAAGAGAGAGGAGGATGAGAGAAGAAGAGGAGAGAATAGGAAAAGAGAAGAAGAAGAGAGAGGAGGAAGAGAGAGGAGAAAGAGAGAGGAGGAAGAGAGAGGAGGGAGAGAGAGGAGAAGAGAGAGGAGGAAGAGAGTGGTGGAAAACAGAGGAAGAAATGAGAGGAGGAAGACAGATGAGGAAGAGAGTGAGGAAGAGAGAGGAGGAAGAGAGAGGAAGAGGAGAGAGGAGGAAAGAGAAGAGGAGAGAGAGGAGGAAGAGAGAGGAGGAAGAGAGAGGAGGAAGAGCGAGAGGAAGCGAGAGGAGGAAGAGAGGAGTATGAGAGAGGAAGAGGAGAGAATAGGAAAAGAGAAGAGGAAGAGAGAGGAGGAAGAGAGAGGAGAAGACAAAGGAGGAAGAGAGAGGAGGAAGAGAGAGGAGGAAGAGAGAGGAGAAGAGGAGTTGGAAGAGAGAGGAGAAAGAGAGAGGTGGAAGAGAGAGGAGAAGAGAAAGGAGGAAGAGAGAGGAGGAGAGAGAGGAGGAAAGAGAAGAGGAAGAGAGAGGAGAAGAGAGAGGAGGAAGAGAGAGGAGGGGTAGAGAGTAGGAAGCGAGAGGAGAAGAGAGAGGAGGAAGAGAGAGGAGGAAGAGAGAGAAGAGGGGAGAGGAGGAAAAGAGAAGAGGAAGAGAGAGGAGGAAGAGAGAGGAGGAAGAGAGAGGCGGGTAGAGAGAGGAAGAGAGAGGAGAAAGAGAGAGGTGAAGAGAAAGGAGGAGGAGGGAGGACAAAGAGAGAGGAAGAGAAGAGAGGAGGAAGAGAGAGGAGGAAGAGAGAGGAGAAAGAGAGAGGAGGAAGAGAGAGGAGGAAGAGAGAGGAGGAAGAGAGAGGAGGATGAGAGAGGAGAGGAGAGAATAGGAAAAGAGAAGAGGAAGAGAGGAGGAAGATAGAGAGGAAGAGGGAGGAGGAAGAGAGAGGAGGAAGAGAGAGGAGGAAGAGAGAAGTGGTAGAGAAGGAGGAAGAGGGAGGAGAAGAGAGAGGAAGAGAAGACAGGAGGAAGAGAGAGGAGGAAGAGAGAGGAGAAAGAGAGAGAGGAAGAGAGAGGAGAAGAGAGAGAAGAGAGAGAGGAGGAAAGAGAAGAGGAAAGAGAGGAGGAAGGAGAGAGGAGAAGAGAGGAGGAAGAGAGAGGAAGAGAGAGCTGGAAGAAGGGAAGAGGAGAGAGAAGGAAGACAGAGGAGGAAGAGAGTGGAGGAAGAGAGAGGAAAAGAGAGAGGAGAAGAGAGAGGAGGAGAGGGAGAAGAGAGAGAGGAAGAGAGAGGAGAAGAGAGAGGAGGAAGAGAGGAAAAGGAGAGAGGAGGAATGTGAGGAGGAAGAGAGAGGAAGAGGAGGAAGAGAGAGGTGGAAGACAGAGGAAGAGGAGAGAGAAGGATATCAGAGGAGGAAGAGAGTGGAGGAAGAGAGAGGAAAAAGAGAGAGGAGGAAGAGAGAGGAGGAAGAGAGAGGAGGAAGAGAGAGGAGGAAGAGAGAGGAGGAAGAGAGAGGAGGAAGAGAGAGGAGGAAGAGGAAGGAGGAAGAGAGACGTGGAAAACAGAGGAAGAGATGAGAGGAGGAAGACAGATGAGGAAGACAGTGGAGGAAGAGAGAGGATGAAGAGAGAGGAAGAGGAGAGAGGAGGAAAAGAGAAGAGGAAGAGAGAGGAGGAAGAGAGAGGAGGAAGAGAGAGGAGGAAGAGAGAGGAGGATGAGAGAAGAAGAGGAGAGAATAGGAAAAGAGAAGAAGAAGAGAGAGGAGGAAGAGAGAGGAGGAAGAGAGAGGAGGAAGAGAGAGGAGGGAGAGAGAGGAGGAAGAGAGAGGAGGATGAGAGAGGAAGAGGAGAGAATAGGAAAAGAGAAGAGGAAGAGATAGGAGGAAGTGAGAGGAGGAAGAGAGAGGAGGAAGAGAGAGGAGGAAGAGAGAGGAGGAAGAGAGAGGTGGTAGAGAAAGGAGGAAGAGGGAGGAGAAAGAGAGAGGAAGAGAAGAGAGGAGGAAGAGAGAGATGGAAGAGAGAGGAGAAAGAGAGAGGAGGAAGAGAGAGGAGGAAGAGAGAGGAAGAGGAGAGAGGAGGAAGAGAGAGGAGGAAGAGAGAGGAGAAAGAGAGAGGAGGAAGAGAGAGGAGGAAGAGAGAGGAAGAGAAGAGAGGAGGAAAAGAGAAGAGGAAAAGAGAGGAGGAAGAGAGAGGATGAAGAGAGAGGAGGAAGAGAGGAGGAAGAGAGAGCTGGAAGACAGAGGAAGAGGAGAGAGAAGGAAGACAGAGGAGGAAGAGAGTGGAGGAAGAGAGAGGAAAAAGAGAGAGGAGGAAGAGAGAGGAGGAAGAGGGAGGAGGAAGAGAGAGGAGGAAGAGAGAGGAGGAAGAGAGAGGAGGAAGAGAGGAAAAGGAGAGAGGAGGAAATGTGAGGAGGAAGAGAGAGGAGGAAGAGAGAGGAGGAAGAGAGAGGTGGAAGACAGAGGAAGAGGAGAGAGAAGGATATCAGAGGAGGAAGAGAGTGGAGGAAGAGAGAGGAAAAAGAGAGAGGAGGAAGAGAGAGGAGGAAGAGAGAGGAGGAAGAGAGAGGAGGAAGAGAGAGGAGGAAGAGAGAGGAGGAAGAGAGAGGAGGAAGAGGAAGGAGGAAGAGAGACGTGGAAAACAGAGGAAGAGATGAGAGGAGGAAGACAGATGAGGAAGAGAGTGGAGGAAGAGAGAGGATGAAGAGAGAGGAAGAGGAGAGAGGAGGAAAAGAGAAAAGGAAAAGAGAGGAGGAAGAGAGAGGAGGAAGAGAGAGGAGGAAGAGAGAGGAGGAAGCGAGAGGAGGAAGAGAGGAGTATGAGAGAGGAAGAGGAGAGAATAGGAAAAGAGAAGAAGAAGAGAGAGGAGGAAGAGAGAGGAGAAAGAGAGAGGAGGAAGAGAGAGGAGGGAGAGAGAGGAGGAAGAGAGAGGAGGAAGAGAGTGGTGGAAAACAGAGGAAGAAATGAGAGGAGGAAGACAGATGAGGAAGAGAGTGGAGGAAGAGAGAGGAGGAAGAGAGAGGAAGAGGAGAGAGGAGGAAAAGAGAAGAGGAAGAGAGAGGAGGAAGAGAGAGGAGGAAGAGAGAGAAGGAAGAGAGAGGAGGAAGCGAGAGGAGGAAGAGAGGAGTATGAGAGAGGAAGAGGAGAGAATAGGAAAAGAGAAGAGGAAGAGAGAGGAGGAAGAGAGAGGAGAAAGACAAAGGAGGAAGAGAGAGGAGGAGAGAGAGGAGGAAGAGAGAGAAGGAAGAGAGAGGTGGAAGAGAGAGGAGGAAGAGAAAGGAGGAAGAGAGAGGAGGAAGAGAGAGGAGGAAGAGAGAGTTGGAAGAGAGAGGAGAAAGAGAGAGGTGGAAGAGAGAGGAGGAAGAGAAAGGAGGAAGAGAGAGGAGGAAGAGAGAGGAGGAAAAGAGAAGAGGAAGAGAGAGGAGGAAGAGAGAGGAGGAAGAGAGAGGAAGAGAAGAGAGGAGGAAAAGAGAAGAGGAAAAGAGAGGAGGAAGAGAGAGGAGGAAGAGAGAGGAGGAAGAGAGGAGGAAGAGAGAGCTGGAAGACAGAGGAAGAGGAGAGAGAAGGAAGACAGAGGAGGAAGAGAGTGGAGGAAGAGAGAGGAAAAAGAGAGAGGAGAAAGAGAGAGGAGGAAGAGGGAGGAGGAAGAGAGAGGAGGAAGAGAGAGGAGGAAGAGAGAGGAGGAAGAGAGGAAAAGGAGAGAGGAGGAAATGTGAGGAGGAAGAGAGAGGAGGAAGAGAGAGGAGGAAGAGAGAGGTGGAAGACAGAGGAAGAGGAGAGAGAAGGATATCAGAGGAGGAAGAGAGTGGAGGAAGAGAGAGGAAAAAGAGAGAGGAGGAAGAGAGAGGAGGAAGAGAGAGGAGGAAGAGAGAGGAGGAAGAGAGAGGAGGAAGAGAGAGGAGGAAGAGAGAGGAGGAAGAGGAAGGAGGAAGAGAGACGTGGAAAACAGAGGAAGAGATGAGAGGAGGAAGACAGATGAGGAAGAGAGTGGAGGAAGAGAGAGGATGAAGAGAGAGGAAGAGGAGAGAGGAGGAAAAGAGAAGAGGAAGAGAGAGGAGGAAGAGAGAGGAGGAAGAGAGAGGAGGATGAGAGAAGAAGAGGAGAGAATAGGAAAAGAGAAGAAGAAGAGAGAGGAGGAAGAGAGAGGAGAAAGAGAGAGGAGGAAGAGAGAGGAGGGAGAGAGAGGAGGAAGAGAGAGGAGGATGAGAGAGGAAGAGGAGAGAATAGGAAAACAGAAGAGGAAGAGATAGGAGGAAGTGAGAGGAGGAAGAGAGAGGAGGAAGAGAGAGGAGGAAGAGAGAGGAGGAAGAGAGAGGTGGTAGAGAAAGGAGGAAGAGGGAGGAGAAAGAGAGAGGAAGAGAAGAGAGGAGGAAGAGAGAGATGGAAGAGAGAGGAGAAAGAGAGAGGAGGAAGAGAGAGGAGGAAGAGAGAGGAAGAGGAGAGAGGAGGAAGAGAGAGGAGGAAGAGAGAGGAGAAGAAAGAGGAGGAGAGAGAGGAGGAAGAGAGAGGAAGAGAAGAGAGGAGCAAAGAGAAGAGGAAAAGAGAGGAGGAAGAGAGAGGAGAAGAGAGAGGAGGAAGAGAGGAGGAAGAGAGAGCTGGAAGACAGAGGAAGAGGAGAGAGAAGGAAGACAGAGGAGGAAGAGAGTGGAGGAAGAGAGAGAGGAAAAGAGAGAGGAGGAAGAGAGAGAGGAAGAGGGAGGAGGAAGAGAGAGGAGGAAGAGAGAGGAGGAAGAAGAGAGGAGGAAGAGAGGAAAGGAGAGAGGAGGAAATGTGAGGAGGAAGAGAGAGGAGGAAGAGAGAGGAGGAAGAGAGAGGTGGGAAGACAGACGAAGAGGAGGAGAGAAGGATATCAGAGGAGGAAGAGAGTGGAGGAAGAGAGAGGAAAAAGAGAGAGAGGAAGAGAGAGGAGGAGAGAGAGGAGGAGGAAGAGAGAGGAGGAAGAGAGAGGAGGAAGAGAGAGGAGGAAGAGAGAGGAGGAAGAGAGAGGAGGAAGAGAGAGGAGGAGAAGAGAGGAGGAAGAGGAAGGCGGAAGAGAGAGGTGGAAAACAGAGGAAGAGATGAGAGGAGGAGAGAGAGATGGAAGAGAGAGGAGAAGAAAGAGGAGGAAGAGAGAGCTGGAAGACAGAGGAAGAGGAGAGAGAAGGAAGGACAGAGAAGAAGAGAGTGGAAGAAGAGGTAGGAGGAAGAGAGAGGAGGAAGAGAGAGGAGAGAGAGGAAAAGGAGAGAGGAGGAAATGTGAGGAGGAAGAGAGAGGAGGAAGAGAGAGGAGGAAGAGAGAGGAGGAAAAGAGAAGAGGAAGAGAGAGGAGGAAGAGAGAGGAGGAAGAGAGAGGAGGGGTAGAGAGTAGGAAGCGAGAGGAGGAAGAGAGAGGAGGAAGAGAGAGGAGGAAGAGAGAGGCGGGGTAGAGAGGAGAAGAGAGAGGAGAAAGAGAGAGGTGGAAGAGAAAGGAGGAGGAGGAGGACAAAGAGAGAGGAAGAGAAGAGAGGAGGAAGAGAGAGGAGGAAGAGAGAGGAGAAAGAGAGAGGAGGAAGAGAGAGGAGGAAGAGAGAGGAGGAAGAGAGAGGAGGATGAGAGAGGAAGAGGAGAGAATAGGAAAAGAGAAGAGGAACAGAGAGGAGGAAGATAGAGAGGAAGAGGGAGGAGGAAGAGAGAGGAGGAAGAGAGAGGAGGAAGAGAGAAGTGGTAGAGAAAGGAGAAGAGGGAGGAGAAAGAGAGAGGAAGAGAAGAGAGGAGGAAGAGAGAGGAGGAAGAGAGAGGAGAAAGAAAGAGGAGGAAGAGAGAGGAGGAAGAGAGAGGAAGAGAAGAGAGGAGGAAAAGAGAAGAGGAAAAGTGAGGAGGAAGAGAGAGGAGGAAGAGAGAGGAGGAAGAGAGGAGGAAGAGAGAGCTGGAAGACAGAGGAAGAGGAGAGAGAAGGAAGACAGAGGAGGAAGAGAGTGGAGGAAGAGAGAGGAAAAAGAAGAGAGGAGGAAGAGAGAGGAGAAGAGGGAGGAGGAAGAGAGAGGAGGAAGAGAGAGGAGGAAGAGAGAGGAGGAAGAGAGGAAAAGGAGAGAGGAGGAAATGTGAGGAGGAAGAGAGAGGAGGAAGGAGAGGAGGAAGAGAGAGGTGGAAGACAGAGGAAGAGGAGAGAGAAGGATATCAGAGGAGGAAGAGAGTGGAGGAAGAGAGAGGAAAAAGAGAGAGGAGGAAGAGAGAGGAGGAAGAGAGAGGAGGAAGAGAGAGGATGAAGAGAGAGGAGAAGAGAGAGGAGGAAGAGAGAGGAGGAAGAGAGAGGAGGAAGAGGAAGGAGGAAGAGAGAGGTGGGAAAACAGAGGAAGAGATGAGAGGAGGAAGACAGATGAGGAGAGAGTGGAGGAAGAGAGAGGTTGAAGAGAGAGGAAGAGGAGAGAGGAGAAAAAGAGAAGAGGAAGAGAGAGGAGGAAGAGAGAGGAGGAAGAGAGAGGACGAAGAGAGAGGAAGAGGAGAGAATAGGAAAGAGAAGAAGAAGAGAGAGGAGGAAGAGAGAGGAGAAAGAGAGAGGAGGAAGAGAGAGGAGGGAGAGAGAGGAGGAAGAGAGAGGAGGTGAGAGAGGAAGAGGAGAGAATAGGAAAAGAGAAGAGGAAGAGATAGGAGGAAGTGAGAGGAGGAAGACAGAGGAGGAAGAGAGAGGAGGAAGAGAGAGGAGGAAGAGAGAGGTGGTAGAGAAAGGAGGAAGAGGAGGAGAAGAGAGAGGAAGAGAAGAGAGGAGGAAGAGAGAGATGGAAGAGAGAGGAGAAAGAGATAGGAGGAAGAGAGAGGAGGAAGAGAGGAGAGGAGAGAGGAGGAAAAGAGAAGAGGAAGAGAGAGGTGGTAGAGAAAGTAGGAAGAGGGGAGAAGAAATAGAGAGGAAGAGAAGAGAGGAGAAAGAGAGAGATGGAAGAGAGAGGAGGAAGAAAGAGGAGGAAGAGAGAGCTGGAAGACAGAGGAAGAGGAGAGAGAAGGAAGACAGAGAAGGAAGAGAGTGGAAGAAGAGGTAGGAGGAAGAGAGAGGAGGAAGAGAGAGGAGGAAGAGAGAGGAGGAAGAGAGGAAAAGGAGAGAGGAGGAAATGTGAGGAGGAAGAGAGAGGAGGAAGAGAGAGGAGGAAGAGAGAGGAGGAAGAGAGAGGAGGAAAGAGAAGAGGAGAGAGAGGAGGAAGAGAGAGGAGGAAGAGAGAGGAGGGGTAGAGAGTAGGAAGCGAGAGGAGGAAGAGAAGGAGGAGAGAGAGGAGAAGAGAGAGGCGGGGTAGAGAGGAGGAAGAGAGAGGAGAAAGAGAGAGGTGGAAGAGAAAGGAGGAGGAGGGAGGACAAAGAGAGAGGAAGAGAAGAGAGGAGGAAGAGAGAGGAGGAAGAGAGAGGAGAAGAGAGAGGAGGAAGAGAGAGGAGGAAGAGAGAGGAGAAGAGAGAGGAGGATGAGAGAGGAAGAGGAGAGAATAGGAAAGAGAAGAGGAAGAGAGAGGAGGAAGATAGAGGAGGAAGAGGGAGGAGGAAGAGAGAGGAGGAAGAGAGAGGAGGAAGAGAGAAGTGGTAGTGAAAGGAGGAAGAGGGAGGAGAAAGAGAGAGGAAGAGAAGAGAGGAGAAGAGAGAGGAGGAGAGAGAGGAGAAAGAAAGAGGAGGAAGAGAGAGGAGAGAGAGAGGAAGAGAAGGAGGAGGAAAGAGAAGAGGAAAAGAGAGGAGAAGAGAGAGGAGGAAGAGAGAGGAGGAAGAGAGGAGAAGAGAGAGCTGGAAGACAGAGGAAGAGGAGAGAGAAGGAAGACAGAGGAGGAAGAGAGTGGAGGAAGAGAGAGGAAAAAGAGAGAGGAGGAAGAGAGAGGAGGAAGAGGGAGGAGGAAGAGAGAGGAGGAAGAGAGAGGAGGAGAGAGAGGAGAAGAGAGGAAAAGGAGAGAGGAGGAAATGTGAGGAGGAAGAGAGAGGAGGAAGAGAGAGGAGGAAGAGAGAGGTGGAAGACAGAGGAAGAGGAGAGAGAAGGATTATCAGAGGAGGAAGAGAGTGAGGAAGAGAGAGGAAAAGAGAGAGGAGGAGAGAGAGGAGGAAGAGAGAGGAGGAAGAGAGAGGAGGAAGAGAGAGGAGGAAGAGAGAGGAGGAAGAGAGAGGTGGAAAACAGAGGAAGAGATGAGAGGAGGAAGACAGATGAGGAAGAGAGTGGAGGAAGAGAGAGGATGAAGAGAGAGGAAGAGGAGAGAGGAGGAAAAGAGAAGAGAAGAGACAGGAGGAAGAGAGAGGAGAAAGAGAGAGGAGGAAGAGGAGAGGAGGATGAGAGAGGAAGAGGAGAGAATAGGAAAGAGAAGAAGAAGAGAGAGAGAGGAAGAGAGAGGAGAAAGAGAGAGGAGGAAGAGAGAGGAGGAGAGAGAGGAGGAAGAGAGAGGAGGATGAGAGAGGAAGAGGAGAGAATAGGAAAAGAGAAGAGGAAGAGATAGGAGGAAGTGAGAGGAGGAAGAGAGAGGAGGAAGAGACAGGAGGAAGAGAGAGGAGGAAGAGAGAGGTGGTAGAGAAAGGAGGAAGAGGGAGGAGAAAGAGAGAGGAAGAGAAGAGAGGAGGAAGAGAGAGATGGAAGAGAGAGGAGAAAGAGAGAGGAGGAAGAGAGAGGAAGGAGAGAGGAGGAAAAGAGAAGAGGAAGAGAGAGGTGGTAGAGAAAGTAGGAAGAGGGAGAAGAATAGAGAGGAAGAGAAGAGAGGAGAAAGAGAGAGATGGAAGAGAGAGGAGGAAGAAGAGGAGGAAGAGAGAGCTGGAAGACAGAGGAAGAGGAGAGAGAAGAAGACAGAGAAGGAAGAGAGTGGAAGAAGAGGTAGGAGGAAGAGAGAGGAGGAAGAGAGAGGAGGAAGAGAGAGGAGGAAGAGAGTAAAAGAGGAGAGGAGGAATGTGAGGAGGAAGAGAGAGGAGGAAGAGAGAGGAGGAAGAGAGAGGAGGAAGAGAGAGGGAAGACAGAGGAAAAGGAGAGAGAAGGAAGTCAGAGGAGGAAGAGAGTGGAGGAAGAGAGAGAAAAAAAAAGAGGGGAGAAAGAGAGAGGAGGAAGAGAGAAGAGGAAGAGAGAGGAGGAAGAGAGAGGAGGAAAAGAGAAAAGGAGGAGAGGAGGAAAAGTGAGGAGGAAGAGAGAGGAGGAAAAGAGACGATGAAGAGAGAGGAGGAAAGAGAGGAAGAGGAGAGAGGAGGAAAAGAGAGGAGGAATAGAGAGGAGGAAGATAGAGGAGGAAGAGAGAGGAGGAAGAGAGTGGTGGAAAACAGAGGAAGAAATGAGAGGAGGAAGACAGATGAGGAAGAGAGTGGAGGAAGAGAGAGGAGGAAAAGAGAGGAAGAGGAGAGAGGAGGAAAAGAGAGGAGGAAGAGAGAGGAGGAAGAGAGAGGAGGAAGAGGAAGGAGGAAGAGAGAGGTGGAAAACAGAGGAAGAGATGAGAGGAGGAAGACAGATGAGGAAGAGAGTGGAGGAAGAGAGAGGTTGAAGAGAGAGGAAGAGGAGAGAGGAGGAAAAGAGAAGAGGAAGAGAGAGGAGGAAGAGAGAGGACGAAGAGAGAGGACGAAGAGAGAGGAAGAGGAGAGAATAGGAAAAGAGAGAAGAAGAGAGAGGAGGAAGAGAGAGGAGAAAGAGAGAGGAGAAGAGAGAGGAGGGAGAGAGAGGAGGAAGAGAGAGGAGGATGAGAGAGGAAGAGGAGAGAATAGGAAAAGAGAAGAGGAAGAGATAGGAGGAAGTGAGAGGAGGAAGACAGAGGAGGAAGAGAGAGGAGGAAGAGAGAGGAGGAAGAGAGAGGTGGTAGAGAAAGGAGGAAGAGGGAGGAGAAAGAGAGAGAGGAACAGAAGAGAGGAGGAAGAGAGAGATGAAAGAGAGAGGAGAAAGAGAGAGGAGGAAGAGAGAGGAGGAAGAGAGAGGAAGAGGAGAGAGGAGGAAAAGAGAAGAGGAAGAGAGAGGTGGTAGAGAAAGTAGGAAGAGGGAGAAGAAATAGAGAGGAAGAGAAGAGAGGAGAAAGAGAGAGATGAAGAGAGAGGAGGAAGAAAGAGGAGGAAGAGAGAGCTGGAAGACAGAGGAAGAGGAGAGAGAAGGAAGACAGAGAAGGAAGAGAGTGGAAGAAGAGGTAGGAGGAAGAGAGAGGAGGAAGAGAGAGGAGGAAGAGAGAGGAGGAAGAGAGGAAAAGGAGAGAGGAGGAAATGTGAGGAGGAAGAGAGAGGAGGAAGAGAGAGGAGGAAGAGAGAGGAGGAAGAGAGAGGAGGAAAAGAGAAGAGGAAGAGAG
Organism: Strix aluco; assembly: GCF_031877795.1. NCBI lineage: Eukaryota > Metazoa > Chordata > Aves > Strigiformes > Strigidae > Strix > Strix aluco. The sequence goes on from NW_027436570.1 coordinate 29,476, forward strand.
AGGAGGAAGAGAGAGGAGGAAGAGAGAGGAGGGGTAGAGAGTAGGAAGCGAGAGGAGGAAGAGAGAGGAGGAAGAGAGAGGAGGAAGAGAAAGGCGGGGTAGAGAGGAGGAAGAGAGAGGAGAAAGAGAGAGGTGGAAGAGAAAGGAGGAGGAGGGAGGACAAAGAGAGAGGAAGAGAAGAGAGGAGGAGAGAGAGGAGAAAGAAGAGAGAAAGAGAGAGAAAGAGAGGAGAAGAGAGAGGAGAGAGAGAGAGAGAGGAGGAAGAGAGAGGAGGATGAGAGAGGAAGAGGAGAGAATAGGAAAAGAGAAGAGGAAGAGAGAGGAGGAAGATAGAGGAGGAAGAGGGAGGAGGAAGAGAGAGGAGGAAGAGAGAGGAGGAAGAGAGAAGTGGTAGTGAAAGGAGGAAGAGGGAGGAGAAAGAGAGAGGAAGAGAAGAGAGGAGGAAGAGAGAGGAGGAAGAGAGAGGAGAAAGAAAGAGGAGGAAGAGAGAGGAGGAAGAGAGAGGAAGAGAAGAGAGGAGGAAAAGAGAAGAGGAAAAGAGAGGAGGAAGAGAGAGGAGGAAGAGAGAGGAGGAAGAGAGGAGGAAGAGAGAGCTGGAAGACAGAGGAAGAGGAGAGAGAAGGAAGACAGAGGAGGAAGAGAGTGGAGGAAGAGAGAGGAAAAAGAGAGAGGAGGAAGAGAGAGGAGGAAGAGGGAGGAGGAAGAGAGAGGAGGAAGAGAGAGGAGGAAGAGAGAGGAGGAAGAGAGGAAAAGGAGAGAGGAGGAAATGTGAGGAGGAAGAGAGAGGAGGAAGAGAGAGGAGGAAGAGAGAGGTGGAAGACAGAGGAAGAGGAGAGAGAAGGATATCAGAGGAGGAAGAGAGTGGAGGAAGAGAGAGGAAAAAGAGAGAGGAGGAAGAGAGAGGAGGAAGAGAGAGGAGGAAGAGAGAGGAGGAAGAGAGAGGAGGAAGAGAGAGGAGGAAGAGAGAGGTGGAAAACAGAGGAAGAGATGAGAGGAGGAAGACAGATGAGGAAGAGAGTGGAGGAAGAGAGAGGATGAAGAGAGAGGAAGAGGAGAGAGGAGGAAAAGAGAAGAGGAAGAGAGAGGAGGAAGAGAGAGGAGGAAGAGAGAGGAGGAAGAGAGAGGAGGATGAGAGAGGAAGAGGAGAGAATAGGAAAAGAGAAGAAGAAGAGAGAGGAGGAAGAGAGAGGAGAAAGAGAGAGGAGGAAGAGAGAGGAGGGAGAGAGAGGAGGAAGAGAGAGGAGGATGAGAGAGGAAGAGGAGAGAATAGGAAAAGAGAAGAGGAAGAGATAGGAGAAAGTGAGAGGAGGAAGAGAGAGGAGGAAGAGACAGGAGGAAGAGAGAGGAGGAAGAGAGAGGTGGTAGAGAAAGGAGGAAGAGGGAGGAGAAAGAGAGAGGAAGAGAAGAGAGGAGGAAGAGAGAGATGGAAGAGAGAGGAGAAAGAGAGAGGAGGAAGAGAGAGGAAGAGGAGAGAGGAGGAAAAGAGAAGAGGAAGAGAGAGGTGGTAGAGAAAGTAGGAAGAGGGAGAAGAAATAGAGAGGAAGAGAAGAGAGGAGAAAGAGAGAGATGGAAGAGAGAGGAGGAAGAAAGAGGAGGAAGAGAGAGCTGGAAGACAGAGGAAGAGGAGAGAGAAGGAAGACAGAGAAGGAAGAGAGTGGAAGAAGAGGTAGGAGGAAGAGAGAGGAGGAAGAGAGAGGAGGAAGAGAGAGGAGGAAGAGAGTAAAAGGAGAGAGGAGGAAATGTGAGGAGGAAGAGAGAGGAGGAAGAGAGAGGAGGAAGAGAGAGGAGGAAGAGACAGGGGAAGACAGAGGAAAAGGAGAGAGAAGGAAGTCAGAGGAGGAAGAGAGTGGAGGAAGAGAGAGAAAAAAAAAGAGGGGAGAAAGAGAGAGGAGGAAGAGAGAAGAGGAAGAGAGAGGAGGAAGAGAGAGGAGGAAAAGAGAAAAGGAGAGAGGAGGAAAAGTGAGGAGGAAGAGAGAGGAGGAAAAGAGACGATGAAGAGAGAGGAGGAAAAGAGAGGAAGAGGAGAGAGGAGGAAAAGAGAGGAGGAATAGAGAGGAGGAAGAGAGAGGAGGAAGAGAGAGGAGGAAGAGAGAGGAGGAAGAGAGAGGAGGAAGAGAGAGGAGGAAGAGAGTGGTGGAAAACAGAGGAAGAAATGAGAGGAGGAAGACAGATGAGGAAGAGAGTGGAGGAAGAGAGAGGAGGAAAAGAGAGGAAGAGGAGAGAGGAGGAAAAGAGAGGAGGAAGAGAGAGGAGGAAGAGAGAGGAGGAAGAGGAAGGAGGAAGAGAGAGGTGGAAAACAGAGGAAGAGATGAGAGGAGGAAGACAGATGAGGAAGAGAGTGGAGGAAGAGAGAGGTTGAAGAGAGAGGAAGAGGAGAGAGGAGGAAAAGAGAAGAGGAAGAGAGAGGAGGAAGAGAGAGGACGAAGAGAGAGGACGAAGAGAGAGGAAGAGGAGAGAATAGGAAAAGAGAAGAAGAAGAGAGAGGAGGAAGAGAGAGGAGAAAGAGAGAGGAGGAAGAGAGAGGAGGGAGAGAGAGGAGGAAGAGAGAGGAGGATGAGAGAGGAAGAGGAGAGAATAGGAAAAGAGAAGAGGAAGAGATAGGAGGAAGTGAGAGGAGGAAGACAGAGGAGGAAGAGAGAGGAGGAAGAGAGAGGAGGAAGAGAGAGGTGGTAGAGAAAGGAGGAAGAGGGAGGAGAAAGAGAGAGGAACAGAAGAGAGGAGGAAGAGAGAGATGGAAGAGAGAGGAGAAAGAGAGAGGAGGAAGAGAGAGGAGGAAGAGAGAGGAAGAGAAGAGAGGAGGAAAAGAGAAGAGGAAGAGAGAGGTGGTAGAGAAAGTAGGAAGAGGGAGAAGAAATAGAGAGGAAGAGAAGAGAGGAGAAAGAGAGAGATGGAAGAGAGAGGAGGAAGAAAGAGGAGGAAGAGAGAGCTGGAAGACAGAGGAAGAGGAGAGAGAAGGAAGACAGAGAAGGAAGAGAGTGGAAGAAGAGGTAGGAGGAAGAGAGAGGAGGAAGAGAGAGGAGGAAGAGAGAGGAGGAAGAGAGGAAAAGGAGAGAGGAGGAAATGTGAGGAGGAAGAGAGAGGAGGAAGAGAGAGGAGGAAGAGAGAGGAGGAAAAGAGAAGAGGAAGAGAGAGGAGGAAGAGAGAGGAGGAAGAGAGAGGAGGGGTAGAGAGTAGGAAGCGAGAGGAGGAAGAGAGAGGAGGAAGAGAGAGGAGGAAGAGAGAGGCGGGGTAGAGAGGAGGAAGAGAGAGGAGAAAGAGAGAGGTGGAAGAGAAAGGAGGAGGAGGGAGGACAAAGAGAGAGGAAGAGAAGAGAGGAGGAAGAGAGAGGAGGAAGAGAGAGGAGAAAGAGAGAGGAGGAAGAGAGAGGAGGAAGAGAGAGGAGGAAGAGAGAGGAGGATGAGAGAGGAAGAGGAGAGAATAGGAAAAGAGAAGAGGAAGAGAGAGGAGGAAGATAGAGGAGGAAGAGGGAGGAGGAAGAGAGAGGAGGAAGAGAGAGGAGGAAGAGAGAAGTGGTAGAGAAAGGAGGAAGAGGGAGGAGAAAGAGAGAGGAAGAGAAGAGAGGAGGAAGAGAGAGGAGGAAGAGAGAGGAGAAAGAAAGAGGAGGAAGAGAGAGGAGGAAGAGAGAGGAAGAGAAGAGAGGAGGAAAAGAGAAGAGGAAAAGAGAGGAGGAAGAGAGAGGAGGAAGAGAGAGGAGGAAGAGAGGAGGAAGAGAGAGCTGGAAGACAGAGGAAGAGGAGAGAGAAGGAAGACAGAGGAGGAAGAGAGTGGAGGAAGAGAGAGGAAAAAGAGAGAGGAGGAAGAGAGAGGAGGAAGAGGGAGGAGGAAGAGAGAGGAGGAAGAGAGAGGAGGAAGAGAGAGGAGGAAGAGAGGAAAAGGAGAGAGGAGGAAATGTGAGGAGGAAGAGAGAGGAGGAAGAGAGAGGAGGAAGAGAGAGGTGGAAGACAGAGGAAGAGGAGAGAGAAGGATATCAGAGGAGGAAGAGAGTGGAGGAAGAGAGAGGAAAAAGAGAGAGGAGGAAGAGAGAGGAGGAAGAGAGAGGAGGAAGAGAGAGGAGGAAGAGAGAGGAGGAAGAGAGAGGAGGAAGAGAGAGGTGGAAAACAGAGGAAGAGATGAGAGGAGGAAGACAGATGAGGAAGAGAGTGGAGGAAGAGAGAGGATGAAGAGAGAGGAAGAGGAGAGAGGAGGAAAAGAGAAGAGGAAGAGAGAGGAGGAAGAGAGAGGAGGAAGAGAGAGGAGGAAGAGAGAGGAGGATGAGAGAGAAAGAGGAGAGAATAGGAAAAGAGAAGAAGAAGAGAGAGGAGGAAGAGAGAGGAGAAAGAGAGAGGAGGAAGAGAGAGGAGGGAGAGAGAGGAGGAAGAGAGAGGAGGATGAGAGAGGAAGAGGAGAGAATAGGAAAAGAGAAGAGGAAGAGATAGGAGGAAGTGAGAGGATTAAGAGAGAGGAGGAAGAGAGAGGAGGAAGAGAGAGGAGGAAGAGAGAGGTGGTAGAGAAAGGAGGAAGAGGGAGGAGAAAGAGAGAGGAAGAGAAGAGAGGAGGAAGAGAGAGATGGAAGAGAGAGGAGAAAGAGAGAGGAGGAAGAGAGAGGAGGAAGAGAGAAGAAGAGGAGAGAGGAGGAAAAGAGAAGAGGAAGAGAGAGGTGGTAGAGAAAGTAGGAAGAGGGAGAAGAAATAGAGAGGAAGAGAAGAGAGGAGAAAGAGAGAGATGGAAGAGAGAGGAGGAAGAAAGAGGAGGAAGAGAGAGCTGGAAGACAGAGGAAGAGGAGAGAGAAGGAAGACAGAGAAGGAAGAGAGTGGAAGAAGAGGTAGGAGGAAGAGAGAGGAGGAAGAGAGAGGAGGAAGAGAGAGGAGGAAGAGAGTAAAAGGAGAGAGGAGGAAATGTGAGGAGGAAGAGAGAGGAGGAAGAGAGAGGAGGAAGAGAGAGGAGGAAGAGAGAGGAGGAAGAGAGAGGGGAAGACAGAGGAAAAGGAGAGAGAAGGAAGTCAGAGGAGGAAGAGAGTGGAGGAAGAGAGAGAAAAAAAAAAGAGGGGAGAAAGAGAGAGGAGGAAGAGAGAAGAGGAAGAGAGAGGAGGAAGAGAGAGGAGGAAAAGAGAAAAGGAGAGAGGAGGAAAAGTGAGGAGGAAGAGAGAGGAGGAAAAGAGACGATGAAGAGAGAGGAGGAAAAGAGAGGAAGAGGAGAGAGGAGGAAAAGAGAGGAGGAATAGAGAGGAGGAAGAGAGAGGAGGAAGAGAGAGGAGGAAGAGAGAGGAGGAAGAGAGAGGAGGAAGAGAGAGGAGGAAGAGAGTGGTGGAAAACAGAGGAAGAAATGAGAGGAGGAAGACAGATGAGGAAGAGAGTGGAGGAAGAGAGAGGAGGAAGAGAGAGGAAGAGGAGAGAGGAGGAAAAGAGAAGAGGAAGAGAGAGGAGGAAGAGAGAGGAGGAAGAGAGAGGAGGAAGAGAGAGGAGGAAGCGAGAGGAGGAAGAGAGGAGTATGAGAGAGGAAGAGGAGAGAATAGGAAAAGAGAAGAGGAAGAGAGAGGAGGAAGAGAGAGGAGGAAGAGAGAGGAGGAAGAGAGAGGAGGAAGAGAGAGGTTGAAAACAGAGGAAGAGATGAGAGGAGGAAGACAGATGAGGAAGAGTGTGGAGAAAGAGAGAGGAGGAAGAGAGAGGAAGAGGAGAGAGGAGGAAAAGAGAAGAGGAAGAGAGAGGAGGAAGAGACAGGAGGAAGAGAGAGAAGGAAGAGAGAGGAGGAAGAGAGGAGGAAGCGAGAAGAGGAAGAGAGAGGAGGATGAGAGAGGAAGAGGAGAGAATAGGAAAAGAGAATAGGAAGAGAGAGGAGGAAGAGAGAGGAGAAAGAGAGAGGAGGAAGAGAGAGGAGGAAGAGAGAGGAGGAAGAGACAGGTGGTAGAGAAAGGAGGAAGAGGGAGAAGAAAGAGAGAGGAAGAGAAGAGAGGAGGAAGAGAGAGATGGAAGAGAGAGGAGAAAGAGAGAGGAGGAAGAGAGAGGAGGAAGAGAGAGGAGGAAGAGAGAGGAAGAGGAGAGAGGAGGAAAAGAGAAGAGGAAGAGAGAGGTGGAAGAGAGAGAAGGAAGAGAGAGGAGGAAGAGAGAGGAGGAAGAGAGAGCTGGAAGACAGAGGAAGAGGAGAGAGAAGGAAGACAGAGGAGGAAGAGAGTGGAGGAAGAGGAAGGAGGAAGAGAGAGGAGGAAGAGAGAGGAGGAAGAGAGGAAAAGGAGAGAGGAGGAAATGTGAGGAGGAAGAGAGAGGAGGAAGAGAGAGGAGGAAGAGAGAGGAGGAAGAGAGAGGTGGAAGACAGAGGAAGAGGAGAGAGAAGGAAGTCAGAGGAGGAAGAGAGTGGACGAAGAGAGAGGAAAAAGAGAGAGGAGGAAGAAAGAGGAGGAAGAGAGATGAGGAAGAGAGAGGAGGAAGAGAGAGGAGGAAGAGAGAGGAGGAAGAGAGGAAAAAGAGAGAGGAGGAAAAGTGAGGAGGAAGAGAGAGGAGGAAAAGAGAAGATGAAGAGAGAGGAGGAAGAGAGAGGAGGAAGAGAGAGGAGGGGTAGAGAAGAGGAAGCGAGAGGAGGAAGAGAGAGGAGGAATGGAGAGGAGGATGAGAGAGGAGGAAAAGAGAGGAAGAGGAGAGAGGAGGAAAAGAGAAGAGGAAGAGAGAGGAGGAAGAGAGAGGAGGAAGAGAGAGGAGGGGTAGAGAGGAGGAAGAGGGAGGAGAAAGAGAGAGGAAGAGAAGAGAGGAGGAAGAGAGAGGAAGAAGAGAGAGGAGAAAGAGAGAGGAGGAAGAGAAAGAGGAAGAGAGAGGAAGAGGAGAGAGGAGGAAAAGAGAAGAGGAAGAGAGAGGAGGAAGAGAGAGGAGGAAGAGAGAGGAGAAAGAGAGAGTTGGAAGAGAGAGGAGAAAGAGAGAGGTGGAAGAGAGAGGAGGAAGAGAGAGGAGGAAGAGAGAGGAGGAAGAGAGAGGAAGAAAAGAGAAGAGGAATAGAGAGGAGGAATAGAGAGGAGGAAGAGAGAGGAGGGGTAGAGAGGAGGAACCGAGAGGAGGAAGAGAGAGGAGGAAGAGAGAGGAGGAAGAGAGAGAAGAGGGGAGAGGAGGAAAAGAGAAGAGGAAGAGAGAGGAGGAAGAGAGAGGAGGAAGAGAGAGGCGGGGTAGAGAGGAGGAAGAGAGAGGAGGAAGAGAGAGGAGGAAGAGAGAGGTGGAACAGAAAGGAGGAGGAGGGAGGACAAAGAGAGAGGAAGAGAAGAGAGGAGGAAGAGAGAGGAGGAAGAGAGAGGAGGAAGAGAGAGGAGGAAGAGAGAGGAGGAAGAGAGAGGAGGATGAGAGAGGAAGAGTAGAGAATAGGAAAAGAGAAGAGGAAGAGAGAGGAGTAAAATAGAGGAGGAAGAGGGAGGAGGAAGAGAGAGGAGGAAGAGAGAGGAGGAAGAGAGAAGTGGTAGAGAAAGGAGGAAGAGGGAGGAGAAAGAGAGAGGAAGAGAAGAGAGGAGGAAGAGAGAGGAGGAAGAGAGAGGAGAAAGAGAGAGGAGGAAGAGAGAGGAGGAAGAGAGAGGAAGAGAAGAGAGGAGGAAAAGAGAAGAGGAAGAGAGAGGAGGAAGAGAGAGGAGGAAGAGAGAGGAGGAAGAGAGGAGGAAGAGAGAGCTGGAAGACAGAGGAAGAGGAGAGAGAAAGAAGACAGAGGAGGTAGAGAGTGAAGGAAGAGAGAGAAAAAAGTGATAGGAGGAAGAGAGAGGAGGAAGAGGAAGGAGGAAGAGAGAGGAGGAAGAGAGAGGAGGAAGAGAGAGGAGGAAGAGAGGAAAAGGAGAGAGGAGGAAATGTGAGGAGGAAGAGAGAGGAGGAAGAGAGAGGAGGAAGAGAGTGGTGGAAAACAGAGGAAGAAATGAGAGGAGGAAGACAGATGAGGAAGAGAGTGGAGGAAGAGAGAGGAGGAAGAGAGAGGAAGAGGAGAGAGGAGGAAAAGAGAAGAGGAAGAGAGAGGAGGAAGAGAGAGGAGGAAGAGAGAGGAGGAAGAGAGAGGAGGAAGAGAGAGGAGGAAGAGAGGAGTATGAGAGAGGAAGAGGAGAGAATAGGAAAAGAGAAGAGGAAGAGAGAGGAGGAAGAGAGAGGAGAAAGCGAGAGGAGGAAGAGAGAGGAGGAAGAGAGAGGAGGAAGAGAGAGGAGGAAGAGAGAGGTTGAAAACAGAGGAAGAGATGAGAGGAGGAAGACAGATGAGGAAGAGAGTGGAGAAAGAGAGAGGAGGAAGAGAGAGGAAGAGGAGAGAGGAGGAAAAGAGAAGAGGAAGAGAGAGGAGGAAGAGACAGGAGGAAGAGAGAGAAGGAAGAGAGAGGAGGAAGAGACGAGGAAGCGAGAAGAGGAAGAGAGAGGAGGATGAGAGAGGAAGAGGAGAGAATAGGAAAAGAGAATAGGAAGAGAGAGGAGGAAGAGAGAGGAGAAAGAGAGAGGAGGAAGAGAGAGGAGGAAGAGAGAGGAGGAAGAGAGAGGTGGTAGAGAAAGGAGGAAGAGGGAGGAGAAAGAGAGAGGAAGAGAAGAGAGAAGGAAGAGAGAGATGGAAGAGAGAGGAGAAAGAGAGAGGAGGAAGAGAGAGGAGGAGAGAGAGGAAGAGGAGAGAGGAGGAAAAGAGAAGAGGAAGAGAGAGGTGGAAGAGAGAGAAGGAAGAGAGAGGAGGAAGAGAGAGGAGGAAGAGAGAGCTGGAAGACAGAGGAAGAGGAGAGAGAAGGAAGACAGAGGAGGAAGAGAGTGGAGGAAGAGGAAGGAGGAAGAGAGAGGAGGAAGAGAGAGGAGGAAGAGAGGAAAAGGAGAGAGGAGGAAATGTGAGGAGGAAGAGAGAGGAGGAAGAGAGAGGAGGAAGAGAGAGGAGGAAGAGAGAGGTGGAAGACAGAGGAAGAGGAGAGAGAAGGAAGTCAGAGGAGGAAGAGAGTGGAGGAAGAGAGAGGAAAAAGAGAGAGGAGGAAGAAAGAGGAGGAAGAGAAATGAGGAAGAGAGAGGAGGAAGAGAGAGGAGGAAGAGAGAGGAGGAAGAGAGGAAAAAGAGAGAGGAGGAAAAGTGAGGAGGAAGAGAGAGGAGGAAAAGAGAAGATGAAGAGAGAGGAGGAAGAGAGAGGAGGAAGAGAGAGGAGGGGTAGAGAAGAGGAAGCGAGAGGAGGAAGAGAGAGGAGGAATGGAGAGGAGGAAAAGAGAGGAAGAGGAGAGAGGAGGAAAAGAGAAGAGGAAGAGAGAGGAGGAAGAGAGAGGAGGAAGAGAGAGGAGGGGTAGAGAGGAGGAAGAGGGAGGAGAAAGAGAGAGGAAGAGAAGAGAAGAGGAAGAGAGAGGAGGAAGAGAGAGGAGAAAGAGAGAGGAGGAAGAGAAAGAGGAAGAGAGAGGAAGAGGAGAGAAGAGGAAAAGAGAAGAGGAAGAGAGAGGAGGAAGAGAGAGGAGGAAGAGAGAGGAGGAAGAGAGAGTTGGAAAAGAGAGGAGAAGAGAGAGGTGGAAGAGAGAGGAGGAAGAGAGAGGAGGAAGAGAGAGGAGGAAGAGAGAGGAAGAAAAGAGAAGAGGAATAGAGAGGAGGAATAGAGAGGAGGAAGAGAGAGGAGGGGTAGAGAGGAGGAAGCGAGAGGAGGAAGAGAGAGGAGGAAGAGAGAGGAGGAAGAGAGAGAAGAGGGAAGAGAAGGAAAAGAGAAGAGGAAGAGAGAGGAGGAAGAGAGAGGAGGAAGAGAGAGGCGGGGTAGAGAGGAGGAAGAGAGAGGAGGAAGAGAGAGGAGGAAGAGAGAGGTGGAACAGAAAGGAGGAGGAGGGAGGACAAAGAGAGAGGAAGAGAAGAGAGGAGGAAGAGAGAGGAGGAAGAGAGAGGAGGAAGAGAGAGGAGGAAGAGAGAGGAGGAAGAGAGAGGAGGATGAGAGAGGAAGAGGAGAGAATAGGAAAAGAGAAGAGGAAGAGAGAGGAGGAAAATAGAGGAGGAAGAGGGAGGAGGAAGAGAGAGGAGGAAGAGAGAGGAGGAAGAGAGAAGTGGTAGAGAAAGGAGGAAGAGGGAGGAGAAAGAGAGAGGAAGAGAAGAGAGGAGGAAGAGAGAGGAGGAAGAGAGAGGAGAAAGAGAGAGGAGGAAGAGAGAGGAGGAAGAGAGAGGAAGAGAAGAGAGGAGGAAAAGAGAAGAGGAAGAGAGAGGAGGAAGAGAGAGGAGGAAGAGAGAGGAGGAAGAGAGGAGGAAGAGAGAGCTGGAAGACAGAGGAAGAGGAGAGAGAAGGAAGACAGAGGAGGTAGAGAGTGAAGGAAGAGAGAGGAAAAAGAGATAGGAGGAAGAGAGAGGAGGAAGAGGGAGGAGGAAGAGAGAGGAGGAAGAGAGAGGAGGAAGAGAGAGGAGGAAGAGAGGAAAAGGAGAGAGGAGGAAATGTGAGGAGGAAGAGAGAGGAGGAAGAGAGAGGAGGAAGAGAGAGGTGGAAGACAGAGGAAGAGGAGAGAGAAGGATATCAGAGGAGGAAGAGAGTGGAGAAGAGAGAGGAAAAAGAGAGAGGAGGAAGAGAGAGGAGGAAGAGAGAGGAGGAAGAGAGAGGAGGAAGAGAGAGGAGGAAGAGAGAGGAGGAAGAGAGACTTGGAAAACAGAGGAAGAGATGAGAGGAGGAAGACAGATGAGGAAGAGAGTGGAGGAAGAGAGAGGAGGAAGAGAGAGGAAGAGGAGAGAGGAGGAAAAGAGAAGAGGAAGAGAGAGGAGGAAGAGAGAGGCGGAAGAGAGAGGAGGAAGAGAGAGGAGGAAGAGAGAGGAGGAAGCGAGAGGAGGAAGAGAGAGGAGGATGAGAGAGGAAGAGGAGAGAATAGGAAAAGAGAAGAAGAAGAGAGAGGAGGAAGAGAGAGGAGAAAGAGAGAGGAGGAAGAGAGAGGAGGAAGAGAGAGGAGGAAGAGAGAGGAGGATGAGAGAGGAAGAGGAGAGAATAGGAAAAGAGAAGAGGAAGAGAGAGGAGGAAGAGAGAGGAGGAAGAGAGAGGAGGAAGAGAGAGGAGGAAGAGAGAGGTGGTAGAGAAAGGAGGAAGAGGGAGGAGAAAGAGAGAGGAAGAGAAGAGAGGAGGAAGAGAGAGATGGAAGAGAGAGGAGAAAAAGAGAGGAGGAAGAGAGAGGAGGAAGAGAGAGGAGAAAGAGAGAGGAGGAAGAGAGAGGAGGAAGAGAGAGGAGGAAGAGAGAGGAGGAAGAGAGAGGAGGAAGAGAGAGGAGGAAGAGAGAGGAGAAAGAGAGAGGTGGAAGAGAGAGGAGGAAGAGAAAGGAGGAAGAGAGAGGAGGAAGAGAGAGGAGGAAAAGAGAAGAGGAAGAGAGAGGAGGAAGAGAGAGGAGGAAGAGAGAGGAGGGGTAGAGAGTAGGAAGCGAGAGGAGGAAGAGAGAGGAGGAAGAGAGAGGAGGAAGAGAGAGAAGAGGGGAGAGGAGGAAAAGAGAAGAGGAAGAGAGAGGAGGAAGAGAGAGGAGGAAGAGAGAGGCGGGGTAGAGAGGAGGAAGAGAGAGGAGAAAGAGAGAGGTGGAAGAGAAAGGAGGAGGAGGGAGGACAAAGAGAGAGGAAGAGAAGAGAGGAGGAAGAGAGAGGAGAAAGAGAGAGGAGAAAGAGAGAGGAGGAAGAGAGAGGAGGAAGAGAGAGGAGGAAGAGAGAGGAGGATGAGAGAGGAAGAGGAGAGAATAGGAAAAGAGAAGAGGAAGAGAGAGGAGGAAGATAGAGGAGGAAGAGGGAGGAGGAAGAGATAGGAGGAAGAGAGAGGAGGAAGAGAGAAGTGGTAGAGAAAGGAGGAAGAGGGAGGAGAAAGAGAGAGGAAGAGAAGAGAGGAGGAAGAGAGAGGAGGAAGAGAGAGGAGAAAGAAAGAGGAGGAAGAGAGAGGAGGAAGAGAGAGGAAGAGAAGAGAGGAGGAAAAGAGAAGAGGAAAAGAGAGGAGGAAGAGAGAGGAGGAAGAGAGAGGAGGAAGAGAGGAGGAAGAGAGAGCTGGAAGACAGAGGAAGAGGAGAGAGAAGGAAGACAGAGGAGGAAGAGAGTGGAGGAAGAGAGAGGAAAAAGAGAGAGGATGAAGAGAGAGGAGGAAGAGGGAGGAGGAAGAGAGAGGAGGAAGAGAGAGGAGGAAGAGAGAGGAGGAAGAGAGGAAAAGGAGAGAGGAGGAAATGTGAGGAGGAAGAGAGAGGAGGAAGAGAGAGGAGGAAGAGAGAGGTGGAAGACAGAGGAAGAGGAGAGAGGAGGATATCAGAGGAGGAAGAGAGTGGAGGAAGAGAGAGGAAAAAGAGAGAGGAGGAAGAGAGAGGAGGAAGAGAGAGGAGGAAGAGAGAGGAGGAAGAGAGAGGAGGAAGAGAGAGGAGGAAGAGAGCGGTGGAAAACAGAGGAAGAAATGAGAGGAGGAAGACAGATGAGGAAGAGAGTGGAGGAAGAGAGAGGAGGAAGAGAGAGGAGAGGAGAGAGGAGGAAAAGAGAAGAGGAAGAGAGAGGAGGAAGAGAGAGGCGGAAGAGAGAGGAGGAAGAGAGAGGAGGAAGAGAGAGGAGGAAGCGAGAGGAGGAAGAGAGAGGAGGATGAGAGAGGAAGAGGAGAGAATAGGAAAAGAAAAGAAGAAGAGAGAGGAGGAAGAGAGAGGAGAAAGAGAGAGGAGGAAGAGAGAGGAGGAAGAGAGAGGAGGAAGAGAGAGGAGGATGAGAGAGGAAGAGGAGAGAATAGGAAAAGAGAAGAGGAAGAGAGAGGAGGAAGAGAGAGGAGGAAGAGAGAGGAGGAAGAGAGAGGAGGAAGAGAGAGGTGGTAGAGAAAGGAGGAAGAGGGAGGAGAAAGAGAGAGGAAGAGAAGAGAGGAGGAAGAGAGAGATGGAAGAGAGAGGAGAAAAAGAGAGGAGGAAGAGAGAGGAGGAAGAGAGAGGAGAAAGAGAGAGGAGGAAGAGAGAGCAGGAAGAGAGAGGAGGAAGAGAGAGGAGGAAGAGAGAGGAGGAAGAGAGAGGAGGAAGAGAGAGTTGGAAGAGAGAGGAGAAAGAGAGAGGTGGAAGAGAGAGGAGGAAGAGAAAGGAGGAAGAGAGAGGAGGAAGAGAGAGGAGGAAAAGAGAAGAGGAAGAGAGAGGAGAAGAGAGAGGAGGAAGAGAGAGGAGGGGTAGAGAGTAGGAAGCGAGAGGAGGAAGAGAGAGGAGGAAGAGAGAGGAGGATGAGAGAGAAGAGGGGAGAGGAGGAAAAGAGAAGAGGAAGAGAGAGGAGGAAGAGAGAGGAGGAAGAGAGAGGCGGGGTAGAGAGGAGGAAGAGAGAGGAGAAGAGAGAGGTGGAAGAGAAAGGAGGAGGAGGGAGGACAAAGAGAGAGGAAGAGAAGAGAGGAGGAAGACAGAGGAGGAAGAGAGAGAAGAAAGAGAGAGGAGGAAGAGAGAAGAGGAAGAGAGAGGAGGAAGAGAGAGGAGGATGAGAGAGGAAGAGGAGAGAATAGGAAAAGAGAAGAGGAAGAGAGAGGAGGAAGAGAGAGGAGGAAGAGAGAAGTGGTAGAGAAAGGAGGAAGGGGGAGGAGAAAGAGAGAGGAAGAGAAGAGAGGAGGAAGAGAGAGGAGGAAGAGAGAGGAGAAGAAAGAGGAGGAAGAGAGAGGAGGAAGAGAGGAGGAAGAGAGAGGAAGGAAGGAAGAGGAAGGAGGAAGAGAGAGGTGGAAAACAGAGGAAGAGATGAGAGGAGGAAGACAGAGGAGGAAGAGAGTGGACGAAGAGAGAGCTGGAAGACAGAGGAAGAGGAGAGAGAAGGAAGACAGAGGAGGAAGAGAGTGGAGGAAGAGAGAGGAAAAAGAGAGAGGAGGAAGAGAGAGGAGGAAGAGGGAGGAGGAAGAGAGAGGAGGAAGAGAGAGGAGGAAGAGAGAGGAGGAAGAGAGGAAAAGGAGAGAGGAGGAAATGTGAGGAGGAAGAGAGAGGAGGAAGAGAGAGGAGGAAGAGAGAGGTGGAAGACAGAGGAAGAGGAGAGAGGAGGATATCAGAGGAGGAAGAGAGTGGGGAAGAGAGAGGAGAAAGAGAGAGGAGGAAGAGAGAGGAGGAAGAGAGAGGAGGAAGCGAGAGGAGGAAGAGAGGAGTATGAGAGAGGAAGAGGAGAGAATAGGAAAAGAGAAGAGGAAGAGAGAGGAGGAAGAGAGAGGAGAAAGAGAGAGGAGGAAGAGAGAGGAGGAAGAGAGAGGAGGAAGAGAGAGGAGGAAGAGAGAGGTTGAAAACAAAGGAAGAGATGAGAGGAGGAAGACAGATGAGGAAGAGAGTGGAGAAAGAGAGAGGAGGAAGAGAGAGGAAGAGGAGAGAGGAGGAAAAGAGAAGAGGAAGAGAGAGGAGGAAGAGACAGGAGGAAGAGAGAGAAGGAAGAGAGAGGAGGAAGAGAGGAGGAAGCGAGAAGAGGAAGAGAGAGGAGGATGAGAGAGGAAGAGGAGAGAATAGGAAAAGAGAATAGGAAGAGAGAGGAGGAAGAGAGAGGAGAAAGAGAGAGGAGGAAGAGAGAGGAGGAAGAGAGAGGAGGAAGAGAGAGGTGGTAGAGAAAGGAGGAAGAGGAGGAGAAAGAGAGAGGAAGAGAAGAGAGGAGGAAGAGAGAGATGGAAGAGAGAGGAGAAAGAGAGAGGAGAAAGAGAGAGGAGGAAGAGAGAGGAAGAGGAGAGAGGAGGAAAAGAGAAGAGGAAGAGAGAGGTGGAAGAGAGAGAAGGAAGAGAGAGGAGGAAGAGAGAGGAGGAAGAGAGAGCTGGAAGACAGAGGAAGACGAGAGAGAAGGAAGACAGAGGAGGAAGAGAGTGGAGGAAGAGGAAGGAGGAAGAGAGAGGAGGAAGAGAGAGGAGGAAGAGAGGAAAAGGAGAGAGGAGGAAATGTGAGGAGGAAGAGAGAGGAGGAAGAGAGAGGAGGAAGAGAGAGGAGGAAGAGAGAGGTGGAAGACAGAGGAAGAGGAGAGAGAAGGAAGTCAGAGGAGGAAGAGAGTGGAGGAAGAGAGAGGAAAAAGAGAGAGGAGGAAGAAAGAGGAGGAAAAGAGATGAGGAAGAGAGGAAAAAGAGAGAGGAGGAAAAGTGAGGAGAAAGAGCGAGGAGGAAAAGAGAAGATGAAGAGAGAGGAGGAAGAGAGAGGAGGAAGAGAGAGGAGGGGTAGAGAAGAGGAAGCGAGAGGAGGAAGAGAGAGGAGGAATGGAGAGGAGGATGAGAGAGGAGGAAAAGAGAGGAAGAGGAGAGAGGAGGAAAAGAGAAGAGGAAGAGAGAGGAGGAAGAGAGAGGAGGAAGAGAGAGGAGGGGTAGAGAGGAGGAAGAGGGAGGAGAAAGAGAGAGGAAGAGAAGAGAGGAGGAAGAGAGAGGAGGAAGAGAGAGGAGAAAGAGAGAGGAGGAAGAGAAGAGGAAGAGAGAGGAAGAGGAGAGAGGAGGAAAAGAGAAGAGGAAGAGAGAGGAGGAAGAGAGAGGAGGAAGAGAGAGGAGGAAGAGAGAGTTGGAAGAGAGAGGAGAAAGAGAGAGGTGGAAGAGAGAGGAGGAAGAGAGAGGAGGAAGAGAGAGGAGGAAGAGAGAGGAAGAAAGAGAAGAGGAATAGAGAGGAGGAATAGAGAGGAGGAAGAGAGAGGAGGAGTAGAGAGGAGGAAGCGAGAGGAGGAAGAGAGAGGAGGAAGAGAGAGGAGGAAGAGGGAGAGGAGGAAAAGAGAAGAGGAAGAGAGAGGAGGAAGAGAGAGGAGGAAGAGAGAGGCGGGGTAGAGAGGAGGAAGAGAGAGGAGGAAGAGAGAGGAGGAAGAGAGGTGGAACAGAAAGGGAGGAGGGAGGACAAAGAGAGAGGAAGAGAAGAGAGGAGGAAGAGAGAGGAGGAAGAGAGAGGAGGAAGAGAGAGGAGGAAGAGAGAGGAGGAAGAGAGAGGAGGATGAGAGAGGAAGAGGAGAGAAATAGAAAGAGAAGAGGAAGAGAGAGGAGGAAATAGAGGAGGAAGAGGGGAGGGTAGGAAGAGAGAGGAGGAAGAGAGAGGAGGAAGAGAGAAGTGGTAGAGAAAGGAGGAAGAGGGAGGAGAAAGAGAGAGGAAGAGAAGAGAGGAGGAAGAGAGAGGAGGAAGAGAGAGGAGGAAGTGAGAGGAGGAGAGAGGAAGAGAAGAGAGGAGGAAAAGAGAGAGGAAGAGAGAGGAGGAAGAGAGAGGAGGAAGAGAGAGGAGGAAGAGAGAGGAGGAAGAGAGGAGGTGGAGGTGCAGAAGGGGGTAAAGTAAGATTAAATAAAGAAGTTGTAATAACTGATAACAATAGAAAGAAAGTACTATATAAATGAAGAGAGTAAGAGAGAGCTGGAAGACAGAGGAAGAGGAGAGAGAAGGAAGACAGAGGAGGTAGAGAGTGAAGGAAGAGAGAGGAAAAAGAGATAGGAGGAAGAGAGAGGAGGAAGAGGGAGGAGGAAGAGAGAGGAGGAAGAGAGAGGAGGAAGAGAGAGGAGGAAGAGAGGAAAAGGATGAGAGGAGGAAATGTGAGGAGGAAGAGAGAGGAGGAAGAGAGAGGAGGAAGAGAGTGGTGGAAAACAGAGGAAGAAATGAGAGGAGGAAGACAGATGAGGAAGAGAGTGGAGGAAGAGAGAGGTAGATGAGGAAGAGAGTGGAGGAAGAGAGAGGAGGAAGAAAGAGGAAGAGGAGAGAGGAGGAAAAGAGAAGAGGAAGAGAGAGGAGGAAGAGAGAGGAGGAAGAGAGAGGAGGAAGAGAGAGGAGGAAGCGAGAGGAGGAAGAGAGGAGTATGAGAGAGGAAGAGGAGAGAATAGGAAAAAAGAAGAGGAAGAGAGAGGAGGAAGAGAGAGGAGAAAGAGAGAGGAGGAAGAGAGAAGAGGAAGAGAGAGAGGAGGAAGAGAGAGGAGGAAGAGAGAGGTTGAAAACAGAGGAAGAGATGAGAGGAGGAAGACAGATGAGGAAGAGAGTGGAGAAAGAGAGAGGAGGAAGAGAGAGGAAGAGGAGAGAGGAGGAAAAGAGAAGAGGAAGAGAGAGGAGGAAGAGACAGGAGGAAGAGAGAGAAGGAAGAGAGAGGAGAAAGAGAGGAGGAAGCGAGAAGAGGAAGAGAGAGGAGGATGAGAGAGGAAGAGGAGAGAATAGGAAAAGAGAATAGGAAGAGAGAGGAGGAAGAGAGAGGAGAAAGAGAGAGGAGGAAGAGAGAGGAGGAAGAGAGAGGAGGAAGAGAGAGGTGGTAGAGAAAGGAGGAAGAGGGAGGAGAAAGAGAGAGGAAGAGAAGAGAGGAGGAAGAGAGAGATGGAAGAGAGAGGAGAAAGAGAGAGGAGGAAGAGAGAGGAGGAAGAGAGAGGAAGAGGAGAGAGGAGGAAAAGAGAAGAGGAAGAGAGAGGTGGAAGAGAGAGAAGGAAGAGAGAGGAGGAAGAGAGAGGAGGAAGAGAGAGGAGGAAGCGAGAGGAGGAAGAGAGAGGAGGAATGGAGAGGAGGATGAGAGAGGAGGAAAAGAGAGGAAGAGGAGAGAGGAGGAAAAGAGAAGAGGAAGAGAGAGGAGGAAGAGAGAGGAGGAAGAGAGAGGAGGGGTAGAGAGGAGGAAGAGGGAGGAGAAAGAGAGAGGAAGAGAAGAGAGGAGGAAGAGAGAGGAGGAAGAGAGAGGAGAAAGAGAGAGGAGGAAGAGAAAGAGGAAGAGAGAGAAAGAGGAGAGAGAGGAGGAAAAGAGAAGAGGAAGAGAGAGGAGGAAGAGAGAGGAGGAAGAGAGAGGAGGAAGAGAGAGTTGGAAGAGAGAGGAGAAAGAGAGAGGTGGAAGAGAGAGGAGGAAGAGAGAGGAGGAAGAGAGAGGAAGAAAAGAGAAGAGGAATAGAGAGGAGGAATAGAGAGGAGGAAGAGAGAGGAGGGGTAGGGAGGAGGAAGCGAGAGGAGGAAGAGAGAGGAGGAAGAGAGAGGAGGAAGAGAGAGAAGAGGGGAGAGGAGGAAAAGAGAAGAGGAAGAGAGAGGAGGAAGAGAGAGGAGGAAGAGAGTGGTGGAAAACAGAGGAAGAAATGAGAGGAGGAAGACAGATGAGGAAGAGAGTGGAGGAAGAGAGAGGAGGAAGAAAGAGGAAGAGGAGAGAGGAGGAAAAGAGAAGAGAAGAGAGAGGAGGAAGAGAGAGGAGGAAGAGAGAGGAGGAAGAGAGAGGAGGAAGCGAGAGGAGGAAGAGAGGAGTATGAGAGAGGAAGAGGAGAGAATAGGAAAAAAGAAGAGGAAGAGAGAGGAGGAAGAGAGAGGAGAAAGAGAGAGGAGGAAGAGAGAGGAGGAAGAGAGAGGAGGAAGAGAGAGGAGGAAGAGAGAGGTTGAAAACAGAGGAAGAGATGAGAGGAGGAAGACAGATGAGGAAGAGAGTGGAGAAAGAGAGAGGAGGAAGAGAGAGGAAGAGGAGAGAGGAGGAAAAGAGAAGAGGAAGAGAGAGGAGGAAGAGACAGGAGGAAGAGAGAGAAGGAAGAGAGAGGAGAAAGAGAGGAGGAAGCGAGAAGAGGAAGAGAGAGGAGGATGAGAGAGGAAGAGGAGAGAATAGGAAAAGAGAATAGGAAGAGAGAGGAGGAAGAGAGAGGAGAAAGAGAGAGGAGGAAGAGAGAGGAGGAAGAGAGAGGAGGAAGAGAGAGGTGGTAGAGAAAGGAGGAAGAGGGAGGAGAAAGAGAGAGGAAGAGAAGAGAGGAGGAAGAGAGAGATGGAAGAGAGAGGAGAAAGAGAGAGGAGGAAGAGAGAGGAGGAAGAGAGAGGAAGAGGAGAGAGGAGGAAAAGAGAAGAGGAAGAGAGAGGTGGAAGAGAGAGAAGGAAGAGAGAGGAGGAAGAGAGAGGAGGAAGAGAGAGGAGGAAGCGAGAGGAGGAAGAGAGAGGAGGAATGGAGAGGAGGATGAGAGAGGAGGAAAAGAGAGGAAGAGGAGAGAGGAGGAAAAGAGAAGAGGAAGAGAGAGGAGGAAGAGAGAGGAGGAAGAGAGAGGAGGGGTAGAGAGGAGGAAGAGGGAGGAGAAAGAGAGAGGAAGAGAAGAGAGGAGGAAGAGAGAGGAGGAAGAGAGAGGAGAAAGAGAGAGGAGGAAGAGAAAGAGGAAGAGAGAGAAAGAGGAGAGAGGAGGAAAAGAGAAGAGGAAGAGAGAGGAGGAAGAGAGAGGAGGAAGAGAGAGGAGGAAGAGAGAGTTGGAAGAGAGAGGAGAAAGAGAGAGGTGGAAGAGAGAGGAGGAAGAGAGAGGAGGAAGAGAGAGGAAGAAAAGAGAAGAGGAATAGAGAGGAGGAATAGAGAGGAGGAAGAGAGAGGAGGGGTAGGGAGGAGGAAGCGAGAGGAGGAAGAGAGAGGAGGAAGAGAGAGGAGGAAGAGAGAGAAGAGGGGAGAGGAGGAAAAGAGAAGAGGAAGAGAGAGGAGGAAGAGAGAGGAGGAAGAGAGAGGCGGGGTAGAGAGGAGGAAGAGAGAGGAGGAAGAGAGAGGAGGAAGAGAGAGGTGGAACAGAAAGGAGGAGGAGGGAGGACAAAGAGAGAGGAAGAGAAGAGAGGAGGAAGAGAGAGGAGGAAGAGAGAGGAGGAAGAGAGAGGAGGAAGAGAGAGGAGGAAGAGAGAGGAGGATGAGAGAGGAAGAGGAGAGAATAGGAAAAGAGAAGAGGAAGAGAGAGGAGGAAAATAGAGGAGGAAGAGGGAGGAGGAAGAGAGAGGAGGAAGAGAGAGGAGGAAGAGAGAAGTGGTAGAGAAAGGAGGAAGAGGGAGGAGAAAGAGAGAGGAAGAGAAGAGAGGAGGAAGAGAGAGGAGGAAGAGAAGAAGTAAGGAGAAAGAGAGAGGAGGAAGAGAGAGGAGGAAGAGAGAGGAAGAGAAGAGAGGAGGAAAAGAGAAGAGGAAGAGAGAGGAGGAAGAGAGAGGAGGAAGAGAGAGGAGGAAGAGAGGAGGAAGAGAGAGCTGGAAGACAGAGGAAGAGGAGAGAGAAGGAAGACAGAGGAGGTAGAGATTGAAGGAAGAGAGAGGAAAAAGAGATAGGAGGAAGAGAGAGGAGGAAGAGGGAGGAGGAAGAGAGAGGAGGAAGAGAGAGGAGGAAGAGAGAGGAGGAAGAGAGGAAAAGGAGAGAGGAGGAAATGTGAGGAGGAAGAGAGAGGAGGAAGAGAGAGGAGGAAGAGAGAGGTGGAAGACAGAGGAAGAGGAGAGAGAAGGATATCAGAGGAAGAAGAGAGTGGAGAAAGAGAGAGGAAAAAGAGAGAGGAGGAAGAGAGAGGAGGAAGAGAGAGGAGGAAGAGAGAGGAGGAAGAGAGAGGAGGAAGAGAGAGGAGGAAGAGAGACTTGGAAAACAGAGGAAGAGATGAGAGGAGGAAGACAGATGAGGAAGAGAGTGGAGGAAGAGAGAGGAGGAAGAGAGAGGAAGAGGAGAGAGGAGGAAAAGAGAAGAGGAAGAGAGAGGAGGAAGAGAGAGGCGGAAGAGAGAGGAGGAAGAGAGAGGAGGAAGAGAGAGGAGGAAGCGAGAGGAGGAAGAGAGAGGAGGATGAGAGAGGAAGAGGAGAGAATAGGAAAAGAGAAGAAGAAGAGAGAGGAGGAAGAGAGAGGAGAAAGAGAGAGGAGGAAGAGAGAGGAGG
Source organism: Strix aluco (assembly GCF_031877795.1). NCBI lineage: Eukaryota > Metazoa > Chordata > Aves > Strigiformes > Strigidae > Strix > Strix aluco. The sequence goes on from NW_027436570.1 coordinate 49,846, forward strand.
AAGAGAGAGGAGGAAGAGAGAGGAGGATGAGAGAGGAAGAGAAGAGAATAGGAAAAGAGAAGAGGAAGAGAGAGGAGGAAGAGAGAGGAGGAAGAGAGAGGAGGAAGAGAGAGGAGGAATAAGAGAGAGGAGGAAGAGAGAGGAGGAAGAGAGAGGAGGAAGAGAGAGGTGGTAGAGAAAGGAGGAAGAGGGAGGAGAAAGAGAGAGAAGAGAAGAGAGGAGGAGAAGAGAGAGATGGAAGAGAGAGGAGAAAAAGAGAGGAGGAAGAGAGAGGAGGAAGAGAGAGGAAGAGGAGAGAGGAGGAAAAGAGAAGAGGAACAGAGAGGAGGAAGAGCGAGGAGGAAGAGAGAGGAGGAAGAGGGAGGAGGAAGAGAGAGGAGGAAGAGAGAGGAGGAAGAGAGAGGAGGAAGAGAGGAAAAGGAGAGAGGAGGAAATGTGAGAAGGAAGAGAGAGGAGGAAGAGAGGAGAAAGAGAGAGGAGGAGAGAGAGAGGAGGAAGAGAGAGGGAAGACAGAGGAAGAGAGAGAGAGGAAGAGAGGAGGAAGAGAGTGGAGGAAGAGAGAGAAAAAAAAAGAGGGAGGAAGAGAGAGGAGGAAGAGAGAGGAGGAAGAGAGGAAAAGGAGAGAGGAGGAAAAGTGAGGAGGAAGAGAGAGGAGGAAAAGAGAGATGAAGAGAGAGAGGAAGAGAGGAGGAAGAGAGAGGAGGTAAAGAGAGGAAGAGGAGAGAGGAGGAAAGAGAAGAGAAGAGAGAGAGGAAGAGAGAGAGAGAGAGAGAGGAGGTAGAGAGGAGGAGAGAGAGGAGAAAGAGAGAGGAAGAGAAGAGAGGAGGAAGAGAGAGGAGGAAGAGAGAGGAGAAAGAGAGAGAGGAAGAGAGAGGAGGAAGAGAGAGGAAGTGGAGAGAGGAGGAAAAGAGAAGAGGAAGAGAGAGGAGGAAGAGATAGGACGAAGAGATAGAAGGAAGAGAGAGGTGGAAGACAGAGGAAGAGGAGAGAGAAGGAAGACAGAGGAGGAAGAGAGTGGAGGAAGAGAGAGGAAAAGAGAGAAGGAAGAGAGAGGAGGAGAAAGAGGAGGAAGAGAGAGGAGGAAGAGAGGAGGAAGAGAGAGGAGGAAAAGAGAGGAAGAGGAGAGAGGAGGAAGAGAGGAAAGGAGAGAGGAGGAAAAGTGAGGAGGAAGAGAGAGGAGGAAAAGAAAAGAGAGAGAGAGGAGAGAGAGGAGAGAGAGAGAGGAAGAGAGAGAGGAAGAGAGAGAGGAAGAGAGAGAAGGAAGAGAGAGAGAGAGAAAGGAAGAGAGAGGAGGAAGAGAGAGGAGGAAGAGAGAGGAGAAAGAGAGAGGAGAATGAGAGAGGAGAAGAGAGAGGAAGAGAAGAGAGGAGGAAGAGGGAGGAGGAAGAGAAGGAGGAAGAGAAGGAGGAAGAGAGAGGAGGAAGAGAGGAGTAGAGAGAGAGGAAGAGACAGGAGAAGAGAGAGGAGAAGAGAGAGGAGAGAAGAGGAGGAGAAGAGGAGGAGGAAGAGAGAGGAAGAGAAGAGAAGAGGAGGAAGAGAGAGAAGAGAAGGAGAGAGAAAGGAGGAGAGAGAGAGAGAGAGGAGAGAAGGAGAGAAGAGAGAGAGGAAGATAAGGAGAGAGAGGAGAATAATAGAGGAGGAAGAGAGAGGAGGAAGAGAAAGGAAAATGACAGAGAAGGAAGTGAGAGGAAAAGGGGAGAGGAGGAAGAGAGAGAAGGAAAAGAGAGGAGGAGAGAGAGGAGGAAGAGAGAGGAGGAAGAGAGAGGAGGAAGAGAGAGGTGGAAAACATAGGAAGAGGAGAGAGGACGAAGACAGATGAGGAAGAGAGTGGACGAAGAGAGAGGCGGAAGAGAGAGGAAGAGGAGAGAGGAGGAAAAGAGAAGAGAGAGAGGAGGAAGAGAGAGGAGGAAGAGAGAGAAGGAAGAGAGAGGAGGAAGAGAGTGGAGGGAGAGGAGGAAGAGAGAGGAAGAGGAGAGAGGAGGAAAAGAGAAGAGGAAGAGAGAGGAGGAAGAGAGAGGAGGAAGAGAGAGAAGGGAGAGGAGGAAGAGAGAGGAGGAAGCGAGAGGAGGAAGAGAGAGGAGAGATGAGAGAGGAGGAAGAGAGAGGAGGTGTAGAGAGCAGGAAGCGAGAGGAGGAAGAGAGAGGAGGAAGAGGAGGAGGAAGAGAGAGGAGGTGTAGAGAGGAGGAAGAGAGAGAGGAAGAGAGAGGAAGAGGAGAGAGGAGGAAAAGAGAAGAGGAAGAGAGAAGAGAAGAGAGAGGAGGAAGAGAGAGGAGGAAGAGAGAGGAGGAAGAGAGAGGAGGAAGAGAGAGAAGGATGAGAGAGGAGGAAGAGAGAGGAGATGAGAGAGGAGGAAGAGAGAGGTGGTGGAGAAATGAGGAAGAGGTAGGAGAAAGAGAGAGGAAGAGAAGAGAGGAGGAAGAGAGAGGAGAAAGGAGAGGAGGAAGAGAGAGATGGAAGAGAAAGGAGGAAGAGGGAGGAGAAAGAGAGAGGAAGAGAAGAGAGGAGGTAGAGAGAGGAGGAAGGGAGAGGAGAAAGAGAGAGCAGGAAGAGAGAGGAAGAAGAGAGAGGAGGAAGAGAGAGCAGAAGAGAGAGGAGGAAAAGAGAATAGGAAGAGAGAGGAGGAAAAGAGAGGAGGAAGAGAGAGGAGGGGAAGATAGGAGGAAGCGAGAGGAGGAAGCCAGAGGAGGAAGAGAAAGGAGGAAGAGAGAGAGGAAGAGAGAGGAGGAAGAGAGAGAGGAAGAGAGGAAAAGGAGAGAGGAGGAAAAGTGAGGAGGAAGAGAGAGGAGTAAAAGAGAGGAGGAAGACAGAGAAAGAGGAGAGAGGAGGAAGAGAGAGGAGGAAGAGAGGAAAAGTAGAGAGAGGAAATGTGAGGAGGAAAAGAGAGGAGGAAGAGAGAGGAGGAAGAGAGAGGAAGAAGAGAGAGGAGGAAGAGAGAGGAGGAAGAGAGAGGAGGAAGAGAGGAAAAGTAGAGAGGAGGAAAAGTGAGGAGGAGAGAGAGGAGGAAAAGAGAAGAGGAAGAGAGAGAGGAAGAGAGAGGAGGAAGAGAGAGGAGGAAGAGAGATGTGGAAGGGAGAGGAAGAGGAGAGAGGAGGAAAAGAGAAAAGGAAGAAAGAGGAGGAAGAGAGAGGAGGAAGAGAGAGGAGGGGTAGAGAGGAGGAAGATAGAAGAGGAAGAGAAAGGAGGAAGAGGAGGAGAAAGAGAGAGGTGGAAGACAGAGGAGGACGAGGTTGGAGGAAGAGAGAGGAAAAAGAGAGAGGAGAAAGAGCGAGGAGGAAGAGAGAGAAGGAAGATAGAGGAGGAAGAGAGAGCAGGAAGAGAGAGGAGGAAGAGAGAGGAGGAAGAGAGGAAAGGAGAGAGGAGGAAACGTGAGGAGGAAGAGAGAGGAGGAAAAGAGAAGAGGAAGAGAGAGGAGGAAGAGAGAGGAGGAAGAGAGAGAAGAAAGAGAGAGGAGGAAGAGAGAGGAGAAGAGAGAGGAAGAGGAGAGAGGAGGAAAGAGAAGATGAAGAGAGAGGAGGAAGAGAGAGGAGGAAGAGAGAGGAGGAAGAGAGAGGAGGAAGAGAGAGCTGGAAGACAGAGGAGGAAGAGTGGAGGAAGAGAGAGCAAAAAGAGAGAGGACGAAGACAGAGGAGGAAGAGGGAGGAGGAAGACAGAGGAGGAAGACAGAGGAGGAAGAGAGAGGAGGAAGAGAGGAAAAGGAGAGAGGAGGAAATGTGAGGAGGAAGAGAGAGGAGGAAGAGAGAGGAGGAAGAGAGAGGAGGAAGAGAGAGGTGGAAGACAGAGGAAGAGGAGAGAGAAGGAAGTCAGAGGAGGAAGAGAGTGGAGGAAGAGAGAGGAAAAAGAGAGAGGAGGAGGAGAGATGAGGAAGAGAGGGAGGAAGAGAGAGGAGGAAGAGAGAGGAGGAAGAGAGAGGAAGAAGAGAGGAAAGGGAGAGAGGAGGAAAAGTGAGGAGGAAGAGAGAGGAGAAAAGAGAAGATGAAGAGAGAGTAGAAGAGAGAGGAGGAAGAGAGAGAAGGGGTAGAGAAGAGGAAGCGAGAGGAGGGGTAGAGAGGAGGAATAGAGAGGAGGAAGAGAGAGGAGGAAAAGAGAGGAAGAGGAGAGAGGAGGAAAAGAGAAGAGGAAGAGAGAGGAGGAAGAGAGAGGAGGGGTACAGAGGAGGAAGAGAGAGGAGGAAGAGAGAGGAGGAAGAGAGAGGAGGAAGAGAGAGAGAAAGAGAGAGGAGGAGAGAGAGAGGAAGAGAGAGGAAGTGGAGAGAGGAGGAAAAGAGAAGAGGAAGAGAGAGGAGGAAGAGAAAGGAAAAAGAGAGAGGAGGAAGAGAGAGGAGGAAAAGAAACTAAGAGGAGAGAGGAGGAAGAGAGGAAAAGGAGAGAGGAGGAAAAGTGAGGAGGAAGAGAGGATGAAAAGAGAAGAGGAAGAGAGAGGAGGAAGAGAGAGGAGGAAGAGAGAGGAGGAAGAGAGAGGAGGAAGAGAGAGAAGGAAGAGAGAGGAGGAAGAGAGAAGAGGAAGAGAGAGGAGGAAGAGAGAGGAAGAGGAGAGAGGAGGAAAAGAGAAGAGTAAGAGAGGGGAGGAAGAGAGAGGAGGAAGAGAGAGAAGGAAGAGAGAGGAGGAAGAGAGAGGAGGAAGCGAGAGGAGGAAGAGAGAGAAGGATGAGAGAGGAAGAGGAGAGAATAGGAGAAGAGAAGAGGAAGAGAGAGGAGGAAGAGAGAGGAGGAAGAGAGAGGAGGAAGAGAGAGGAGGAAGAGAGAGGAGGAAGAGAGAGGAGGAAGAGAGAGGAGGAAGAGAGAGGAGGATGAGAGAGGAAGAGGAGAGAATAGGAGAAGAGAAGAGGAAGAGAGAGGAGGAAGAGGAGGAGGAAGAGAGAGGAGGTGTAGAGAGGTGGAAGAGAGAGGAGGAAGAGAGAGGAAGAGGAGAGAGGAGGAAAAGAGAAGAGGAAGAGAGAGGAGAAAGAGAGAGGAGGAAGAGAGAGGAGGAAGAGAGAGGAGGAAGAGAGAGGAGGAAGAGAGAGGTGGTAGAGAAAGGAAGAAGAGGGAGGAGAAAGAGAGAGGAAGAGAAGAGAGGAGGAAGAGAGAGGAGAAGAGAGAGGAGAAAGAGAGAGGAGGAAGAGAGAGGAGGAAGAGAGAGGAAGAGGAGTGAGAAGGAAAAGAGAAGAGCAAGAGAGTGGAGGAAGAGAGAGGAGAAAGAGAGAGGAAGAAGAGAGAGGAGGAAGAGAGAGGAAGAGGAGAGAGGAGGAAAAGAGAAGAGGAAGAGAGAGGAGGAAGAGAGAGGAGGAAGAGAGAGAAGGAAGAGAGAGGAGGAAGAGAGAGGAGGAAGAGAGAGGTGTAAAGAAAGGAGGAAGTGGGAGGAGAAAGATAGAGAAAGAATAGAGGAGGAAGAGAGAGGAGGAAGAGAGAGGAGAAAGAGAGAGGAGTAAGAGAGGAGGAAGAGAGAGGAAGAGGAGAGAGGAGGAAAAGAGAAGAGGAAGAGAGAGGAGGAAGAGAGAGGAGGAAGACAGAGGAGGAAGAGAGAGGAGGAAGAGAGAGGAGGAAAAGAGAGGAAGAGGAGAGAGGAGGAAAAGAGAAGAGGAAGAGAGTGGAGGAAGAGAGAGGAGGAAGAGAGAGGAGGAAGAGAGAGCTGGAAGACAGAGGAAGAGGGGAGAGAAGGAAGACAGAGGAGGAAGAGAGTGGAGGAAGAGAGAGGAAAAAGAGAGCGGAGGAAGAGAGAGGAGGAAGAGGGAGGAGGAAGACAGAGGAGGAAGAGAGAGGAGGAAGAGAGAGGAGGAAGAGAGGAAAAGGAGAGAGGAGGAAATGTGAGGAGGAAGAGAGAGGAGGAAGAGAGAGGAGGAAGAGAGAGGAGAAAGAGAGAGTATGAAGAGAGAGGTGGAAGAGAGAGGAGGAAAAGAGAGGAAGAGAAGAGAGGAGGAAGAGGGAGGAGGAAGAGAAAGGAGGAAGAGAAAGGAGGAAGAGAGAGGAGGAAGAGAGAGGAGTAGGAGAGAGGAGCAAGAGACAGGAGGAAGAGAGAGGATAGAGACAGGAGAAAGAGGGAGGTGGAAGAGGGAGGAGGAAGAGAGAGGAAAAGAAAAGATGAGGAAAAAGGAGGAGGAAGAGGGAGGGAGGAAGAGAAAGGAAAAAGAGAAAGAAGGAGAGAGAGGAGAATAATAGAGGAGGAAGAGAGAGGAGGAAGAGAAAGGAAAATGAGAGAGAAGGAAGTGAGAGGAAAAGGGGAGAGGAGGAAGAGAGAGAAGGAAAAGAGAGGAGGAGAGAGAGGAGGAAGAGAGAGGAGGAAGAGAGAGGAGGAAGAGAGAGGAGGAAGAGAGAGGTGGTAGAGAAAGGAGGAAGAGGGAGGAGAAAGAGAGAGGAAGAGAAGAGAGGAGGAAGAGAGAGGAGGAAGAGAGAGGAGAAAGAGAGAGGAGGAAGAGAGAGGAGGAAGAGAGAGGAAGAGCAAAGAGGAGGAAAAGAGAAGATGAAGAGAGAGGAGGAAGAGAGAGGAGGAAGAGAGAGGAGGAAGAGAGAGGAGGAAGAGAGAGGAGGAGAGAGAGCTGGAAGACAGAGGAGGAAGAGAGTGGAGGAAGAGAGAGGAAAAAGAGAGAGGAGGAAGACAGAGGAGGAAGAGGGAGGAGGAAGACAGAGGAGGAAGACAGAGGAGGAAGAGAGAGGAGGAAGAGAGGAAAAGGAGAGAGGAGGAAATGTGAGGAGGAAGAGAGAGGAGGAAGAGAGAGGAGGAAGAGAGAGGAGTAAGAGAGAGCTGGAAGACAGAGGAGGAAGAGAGTGGAGGAAGAGAGAGGAAAAAGAGAGAGGAGGAGATAGAGAGAGAGAAGAGGGAGGAGGAAGACAGAGGAGGAAGACAGAGGAGGAAGAGAGAGGAGGAAGAGAGGAAAAGGAGAGAGGAGGAAATGTGAGGAGGAAGACAGAGGAGGAAGAGAGTGGAGGAAGAGAGAGGAAAAAGAGAGAGGAGGAGGAGAGATGAGGAAGAGAGGGGAGGAAGAGAGAGGAGGAAGAGAGAGGAGGAAGAGAGAGGAAGAAGAGAGGAAAGGGAGAGAGGAGGAAAAGTGAGGAGGAAGAGAGAGGAGAAAAGAAAAGATGAAGAGAGAGTAGGAAGAGAGAGGAGGAAGAGAGAGGAGGGGTAGAGAAGAGGAAGCGAGAGGAGGAAGAGAGAGAAGGAATAGAGAGGAGGAAGAGAGAGGAGGAAAAGAGAGGAAGAGGAGAGAGGAGGAAAAGAGAAGAGGAAGAGAGAGGAGGAAGAGAGAGGAGGGGTAGAGGGAGGAAGAGGGAGGAGAAAGAGAGAGGAAGACAAGAGAGGAGGAAGAGAGAGGAGGAAGAGAGAGGAGAAAGAGAGAGGAGGAAGAGAGAGGAGGAAGAGAGAGGAAGTGGAGAGAGGAGGAAAAGAGAAGAGGAAGAAAGAGGAGGAAGAAAAAGGAAAAAGAGAGAGGAGGAAGAAAGAGGAGGAAAAGAGACTAAGAGGAGAGAGGAGGAAGAGAGGAAAAGGAGAGAGGAGGAAAAGTGAGGAGGAAGAGAGAGGATGAAAAGAGAAGAGGAAGAGAGAGGAGGAAGAGAGAGGAGGAAGAGAGAGGAGGAAGAGAGAGGAGGAAGAGAGAGGAGGAAGAGAGAGAAGGAAGAGAGAGGAGGAAGAAAGAGGAGGAAGAGAGAGGAGGAAGAGAGAGGAAGAGGAGAGAGGAGGAAAAGAGAAGAGTAAGAGAGAGGAGGAAGAGAGAGGAGGAAGAGAGAGAAGGAAGAGAGAGGAGGAAGAGAGAGGAGGAAGCGAGAGGAGGAAGAGAGAGAAGGATGAGAGAGGAAGAGGAGAGAATAGGAGAAGAGAAGAGGAAGAGAGAGGAGGAAGAGAGAGGAGGAAGAGAGAGGAGGAAGAGAGAGGAGGAAGAGAGAGGAGGATGAGAGAGGAAGAGGAGAGAATAGGAGAAGAGAAGAGGAAGAGAGAGGAGGAAGAGGAGGAGGAAGAGAGAGGAGGTGTAGAGAGGTGGAAGAGAGAGGAGGAAGAGAGAGGAGGAAGAGAGAGGAGGAAGAGAGAGGTGGTAAAGAAAGGAGGAAGTGGGAGGAGAAAGATAGAGAAAGAAGAGAGGAGGAAGTGAGAGGAGGAAGAGAGAGGAGAAAGAGAGAGGAGTAAGAGAGAGGAGGAAGAGAGAGGAAGAGGAGAGAGGAGGAAAAGAGAAGAGGAAGAGAGAGGAGGAAGACAGAGGAGGAAGAGAGAGGAGGAAGAGAGAGGAGGAAGAGAGAGGAGGAAGAGAGAGGAGGAAGAGAGAGGAGGAAGAGAGAGGAGGAAGAGAGAGGAGGAAGAGAGAGGAAGAAGAGAGGAAAGGGAGAGAGGAGGAAAAGTGAGGAGGAAGAGAGAGGAGAAAAGAGAAGATGAAGAGAGAGTAGGAAGAGAGAGGAGGAAGAGAGAGGAGGGGTAGAGAAGAGGAAGCGAGAGGAGGAAGAGAGAGAAGGAATAGAGAGGAGGAAGAGAGAGGAGGAAAAGAGAGGAAGAGGAGAGAGGAGGAAAAGAGAAGAGGAAGAGAGAGGAGGAAGAGAGAGGAGGGGTAGAGAGGAGGAAGAGGGAGGAGAAAGAGAGAGGAAGACAAGAGAGGAGGAAGAGAGAGGAGGAAGAGAGAGGAGAAAGAGAGAGGAGGAAGAGAGAGGAGGAAGAGAGAGGAAGTGGAGAGAGGAGGAAAAGAGAAGAGGAAGAAAGAGGAGGAAGAAAAAGGAAAAAGAGAGAGGAGGAAGAAAGAGGAGGAAAAGAGACTAAGAGGAGAGAGGAGGAAGAGAGGAAAAGGAGAGAGGAGGAAAAGTGAGGAGGAAGAGAGAGGATGAAAAGAGAAGAGGAAGAGAGAGGAGGAAGAGAGAGGAGGAAGAGAGAGGAGGAAGAGAGAGGAGGAAGAGAGAGGAGGAAGAGAGAGAAGGAAGAGAGAGAGGAGGAAGAAAAGAGGAAGAGAGAGGAGGAAGAGAGAGGAAGAGGAGAGAGGAGGAAAAGAGAAGAGTAAGAGAGAGGAGGAAGAGAGAGGAGGAAGAGAGAGAAGGAAGAGAGAGGAGGAAGAGAGAGGAGGAAGCGAGAGGAGGAAGAGAGAGAAGATGAGAGAGGAAGAGGAGAGAATAGGAGAAGAGAAGAGGAAGAGAGAGGAGGAAGAGAGAGGAGGAAGAGAGAGGAGGAGAGAGAGGAGGAAGAGAGAGGAGGATGAGAGAGGAAGAGGAGAGAATAGGAGAAGAGAAGAGGAAGAGAGAGGAGGAAGAGGAGGAGGAAGAGAGAGGAGGTGTAGAGAGGTGGAAGAGAGAGGAGGAAGAGAGAGGAGGAAGAGAGAGGAGGAAGAGAGAGGTGGTAAAGGAAAGGAGGAAGTGGGAGGAGAAAGATAGAGAAAGAAGAGAGGAGGAAGTGAGAGGAGGAAGAGAGAGGAGAAAGAGAGAGGAGTAAGAGAGAGGAGGAAGGAGAGAGGTAAGAGGAGAGAGGAGGAAAGAGAAGAGGAAGAGAGAGGAGGAAGACAGAGGAGGAAGAGAGAGGAGGAAGAGAGAGGAGGAAGAGAGAGGAGGAAGAGAGAGGAGGAAGAGAGAGGAGGAAGAGAGAGGAGGAAGAGAGAGGAGGAAGAGAGAGCTGGAAGACAGAGGAAGAGGGGAGGGAAGGAAGACAGAAGAGGAAGAGAGTGGAGAAGAGAGAGGAAAAAGAGAGCGGAGGAAGAGAGAGGAGGAAGAGGGAGGAGGAAGACAGAGGAGGAAGAGAGAGGAGGAAGAGAGAGGAGGAAGAGAGGAAAAGGAGAGAGGAGGAAATGTGAGGAGGAAGAGAGAGGAGGAAGAGAGAGGAGGAAGAGAGAGGAGAAAGAGAGAGGATGAAGAGAGAGGTGGAAGAGAGAGGAGGAAAAGAGAGGAAGAGAAGAGAGGAGGAAGAGGGAGGAGGAAGAGAAAGGAGGAAGAGAAAGCAGGAAGAGAGAGGAGGAAGAGAGAGGAGTAGGAGAGAGGAGCAAGAGACAGGAGAAGAGAGAGGATAGAGACAGGAGAAAGAGCGAGGTGGAAGAGGGAGCAGGAAGAGATTGGAAGAGAAAAGATGAGGAAAAAGGAGGAGGATGAGGGAGGAGGAAGAGAAAGGAAAAAGAGAAAGAAGGAGAAGAGAGGAGAATAATAGAGGAGGAAGAGAGAGGAGGAAGAGAAAGGAAAATGAGAGAGAAGGAAGTGAGAGGAAAAGGGGAGGAGGAGGAAGAGAGAGAAGGAAAAGAGAGGAGGAGAGAGAGGAGGAAGAGAGAGGAGGAAGAGAGAGGAGGAAGAGAGAGGAGGAAGAGAGAGGAGGAAGAGAGGAAAAGGAGAGAGGAGTAAATGTGAGGAGGAAGACAGAGGAGGAAGAGAGTGGAGGAAGAGAGAGGAAAAAGAGAGAGGAGGAGGAGAGATGAGGAAGAGAGGGGAGGAAGAGAGAGGAGGAAGAGAGAGGAGGAAGAGAGAGGAAGAAGAGAGGAAAGGGAGAGAGGAGGAAAAGTGAGGAGGAAGAGAGAGGAGAAAAGAGAAGATGAAGAGAGAGTAGGAAGAGAGAGGAGGAAGAGAGAGGAGGGGTAGAGAAGAGGAAGCGAGAGGAGGAAGAGAGAGAAGGAATAGAGAGGAGGAAGAGAGAGGAGGAAAAGAGAGGAAGAGGAGAGAGGAGGAAAAGAGAAGAGGAAGAGAGAGGAGGAAGAGAGAGGAGGGGTAGAGAGGAGGAAGAGGGAGGAGAAAGAGAGAGGAAGACAAGAGAGGAGGAAGAGAGAGGAGGAAGAGAGAGGAGAAAGAGAGAGGAGGAAGAGAGAGGAGGAAGAGAGAGGAAGTGGAGAGAGGAGGAAAAGAGAAGAGGAAGAAAGAGAAGGAAGAAAAAGGAAAAAGAGAGAGGAGGAAGAAGAGGAGGAAAAGAGACTAAGAGGAGAGAGGAGGAAGAGAGGAAAAGGAGAGAGGAGGAAAAGTGAGGAGGAAGAGAGAGGATGAAAAGAGAAGAGGAAGAGAGAGGAGGAAGAGAGAGGAGGAAGAGAGAGGAGGAAGAGACAGGAGGAAGAGAGAGAAGGAAGAGAGAGGAGGAAGAAAGAGGAGGAAGAGAGAGGAGGAGGAGAGAGAAGAGGAGAGAGGAGGAAAAGAGAAGAGTAAGAGAGAGGAGGAAGAGAGAGGAGGAAGAGAGAGAAGGAAGAGAGAGGAGGAAGAGAGAGGAGGAAGCGAGAGGAGGAAGAGAGAGAAGAATGAGAGAGGAAGAGGAGAGAATAGGAGAAGAGAAGAGGAAGAGAGAGGAGGAAGAGAGAGGAGGAAGAGAGAGGAGGAAGAGAGAGGAGGAAGAGAGAGGAGGATGAGAGAGGAAGAGGAGAGAATAGGAGAAGAGAAGAGGAAGAAAGAGGAGGAAGAGGAGGAGGAAGAGAGAGGAGGTGTAGAGAGGTGGAAGAGAGAGGAGGAAGAGAGAGGAGAAGAGAGAGGAGGAAGAGAGAGGTGGTAAAGAAAGGAGGAAGTGGGAGGAGAAAGATAGAGAAAGAAGAGAGGAGGAAGTGAGAGGAGGAAGAGAGAGGAGAAAGAGAGAGGAGTAAGAGAGAGGAGGAAGAGAGAGGAAGAGGAGAGAGGAGGAAAAGAGAAGAGGAAGAGAGAGGAGGAAGAGAGAGGAGGAAGAGAGAGGAGGAAGAGAGAGGAGGAAGAGAGAGGAGGAAGAGAGAGGAGGAAGAGAGAGGAGGAAGAGAGAGCTGGAAGACAGAGGAAGAGGGGAGGGAAGGAAGACAGAAGAGGAAGAGAGTGGAGGAAGAGAGAGGAAAAAGAGAGCGGAGGAAGAGAGAGGAGGAAGAGGGAGGAGGAAGACAGAGGAGGAAGAGAGAGGAGGAAGAGAGAGGAGGAAGAGAGGAAAAGGAGAGAGGAGGAAATGTGAGGAGGAAGAGAGAGGAGGAAGAGAGAGGAGGAAGAGAGAGGAGGAAGAGAGAGGAGAAAGAGAGAGGATGAAGAGAGAGGTGGAAGAGAGAGGAGGAAAAGAGAGGAAGAGAAGAGAGGAGGAAGAGGGAGGAGGAAGAGAAAGGAGGAAGAGAAAGCAGGAAGAGAGAGGAGGAAGAGAGAGGAGTAGGAGAGAGGAGCAAGAGACAGGAGGAAGAGAGAGGATAGAGACAGGAGAAAGAGCGAGGTGGAAGAGGGAGCAGGAAGAGATTGAAGAGAAAAGATGAGGAAAAAGGAGGAGGATGAGGAAGGAGGAAGAGAAAGGAAAAAGAGAAAGAAGGAGGAGAGAGGAGAATAATAGAGGAGGAAGAGAGAGGAGGAAGAGAAAGGAAAATGAGAGAGAAGGAAGTGAGAGGAAAAGGGGAGAGGAGGAAGAGAGAGAAGGAAAAGAGAGGAGGAGAGAGAGGAGGAAGAGAGAGGAGGAAGAGAGAGGAGGAAGAGAGAGGAGGAAGAGAGAGGTGGTAGAGAAAGGAGGAAGAGGGAGGAGAAAGAGAGAGGAAGAGAAGAGAGGAGGAAGAGAGAGGATGAAGAGAGAGGAGAAAGAGAGAGGAGGAAGAGAGAGGAGGAAGAGAGAGGAAGAGGAGAGAGGAGGAAAAGAGAAGAGGAAGAGAGAGGAGGAAGAGAGAGAAGGAAGAGAGAGGAGGAAGAGAGAGGAGGAAGAGAGAGCTGGAAGACAGAGGAAGAGGAGAGAGAAGGAAGACAGAGGAGAAAGAGAGTGGAGGAAGAGAGAGGAAAAAGAGAGAGGAGGAAGAGAGAGGAGGAAGAGGGAGGAGGAAGACAGAGGAGGAAGAGAGAGGAGGAAGAGAGAGGAGGAAGAGAGGAAAAGGAGAGAGGAGGAAATGTGAGGAGAAGAGAGAGGAGGAAGAGAGAGGAGGAAGAGAGAGGAGGAAGAGAGAGGAGGAAAAGAGAGGAGGAAAAGAGAGGAGAGGAGAGAGGCGGAAGAGAGGAAAAGGAGAGAGGAGGAAAAGTGAGGAGGAAAAGAGAGGAAGAGAAGAGAAGAGGAAGAGAGAAGAGGAAGAGTGAGGAGGAGAGAGAGAGGAAGAGAGAGGAGGAAGAATGAGGAGGAAGAGAGAGCTGGAAGACAGAGGAAGAGGAGAGAGAAGGAAGACAGAGGAGGAAGAGAGTGGAGGAAGAGGGAGGAGGAAGAGAGAGGAGGATGAGGAAGAGAGGAAAAGGAGAGAGGAGGAAATGTGAGGAGGAAGAGAGAGGAGGAAGAGAGAGGAGGAAGAGAGAGGAGGAAGAGAGAGGGGGAAGACAGAGGAAGAGGAGAGAAAAGGAAGTCAGAGGAGGAGGAGAGTGGAGAAAGAGAGAGAAAAAAAAAGAGGGGAGGAAGAGAGAGGAGGAAGAGAGAGGAGGAAGAGAAAGGAGGAAAAGAGGAAAAGGAGAGAGGAGGAAAAGTGAGGAGGAAGAGAGAGGAGGAAAAGAGAAGATGAAGAGAGAGGAGGAAGAGAGAGGAGGAAGAGAGAGGAGGGGTAGAGAAGAGGAAGCGAGAGGAGGAAGAGAGAGGAGGAATAGAGAGGAGGAAGAGAGAGGAGAAAAAGAGAGGAAGAGGAGAGAGGAGGAAAAGAGAGGAGGAAGCGAGAGGAGGAAGAGAGAGGAGGAAGAGAGAGGAGGAAGAGAGAGGAGGAAGAGAGAGGAGGAAGAGAGAGGAGGAAGAGAGAGGTGGTAGAGAAAGGAGGAAGAGGGAGGAGAAAGAGAGAGGAAGAGAAGAGAGGAGGAAGAGAGAGATGGAAGAGAGAGGAGAAAGAGAGAGGAGGAAGAGAGAGGAGGAAGAGAGAGGAGGAAGAGAGAGGAGGAAGAGAGAGGTGGTAGAGAAAGGAGGAAGAGGGAGGAGAAAGAGAGAGGAAGAGAAGAGAGGAGGAAGAGAGAGATGGAAGAGAGAGGAGAAAGAGAGAGGAGGAAGAGAGAGGAGGAAGAGAGAGGAAGAGGAGAGAGGAGGAAAAGAGAAGAGGAAGAGAGAGGTGGAAGAGAGAGGAGGAAGAAAGAGGAGGAAGAGAGAGGAGGAAGAGAGAGCTGGAAGACAGAGGAAGAGGAGAGAGAAGGAAGACAGAGGAGGAAGAGAGTGGAGGAAGAGGGAGGAGGAAGAGAGAGGAGGAAGAGAGAGGAGGAAGAGAGAGGAGGAAGAGATGAAAAGGAGAGAGGAGGAAATGTGAAGAGGAAGAGAGAGGAGGAAGAGAGAGGAGGAAGAGAGAGGAGGAAGAGAGAGGTGGAAGACAGAGGAAGAGGAGAGAGAAGGAAGTCAGAGGAGGAAGAGAGTGGAGGAAGAGAGAGGAAAAAGAGAGAGGAGGAAGAGAGAGAAGGAAGAGAGAGGAGGAAGAGAGAGGAGGAAGAGAGAGGAGGAAGAGAGAGAAGGAAGAGAGGAAAAAGAGAGAGGAGGAAAAGTGAGGAGGAAGAGAGAGGAGGAAAAGAGAAGATGAAGAGAGAGGAGGAAGAGAGAGGAGGAAGAGAGAGAAGGGGTAGAGAAGAGGAAGCGAGAGGAGGAAGAGAGAGGAGGAATAGAGAGGAGGATGAGAGAGGAGGAAAAGAGAGGAAGAGGAGAGAGGAGGAAAAGAGAAGAGGAAGAGAGAGGAGGAAGAGAGAGGAGGGGTAGAGAGGAGGAAGAGGGAGGAGAAAGAGAGAGGAAGAGAAGAGAGGAGGAAGAGAGAGGAGAAAGAGAGAGGAGAAAGAGAGAGGAGGAAGAGAAAGGAGAAAGAGAGGAAGAGGAGAGAGGAGGAAAAGAGAAGAGGAAGAGAGAGGAGGAAGAGAGAGGAGAAAGAGAGAGGAGGAAGAGAGAGGAGGAAGAGAGAGGAGGAAGAGAGAGTTGGAAGAGAGAGGAGAAAGAGAGAGGTGGAAGAGAGAGGAGGAAGAGAGAGGAGGAAGAGAGAGGAGGAAGAGAGAGGAAGAAAAGAGAAGAGGAATAGACAGGAGGAAGAGAGAGGAGGAAGAGAGAGGAGGGGTAGAGAGGAGGAAGCGAGAGGAGAAAGAGAGAGGAGGAATAGAGAGGAGGAAGAGAGAGGAGGAAAAGAGAGGAAGAGGAGAGAGGAGGAAAAGAGAAGAGGAAGAGAGAGGTGGAAGAGAGAGGAGGAAGAGAGAGGAGAGGTAGAGAGGAGGAAGAGGGAGGAGAAAGAGAGAGGAAGAGAAGAGAGGAGGAAGAGAGAGGAGGAAGAGAGAGGAGAAAGAGAGAGGAGGAAGAGAGAGGAGGAAGAGAGATGAAGTGGAGAGAGGAGGAAAGAGAAGAGGAAGAGAGAGGAGGAAGAGAGAGGAGGAATAGAGAGGAGGAAGAGAGAGGTGGAAGACAGAGGAAGAGGAGAGAGAAGGAAGACAGAGGAGGAAGAGAGTGGAGGAAGAGAGAGGAAAAAGAGAGAGGAGTAAGAGAGAGGAAGAAGAGGGAGGAGGAAGACAGAGGAGGAAGAGAGACGAGGAAGAGAGAGGAAGAGGAGAGAGGAGAAAGAGAGGAAAAGGAGAGAGAAGGAAAAGTGAGGAGGAAGAGAGAGGAGGAAAAGAGAAGAGGAAGAGAGAGGAGAAAGAGAGAGGAGGAAGAGAGAGGAGGAAGAGAGAGAAGGAAGAGAGAGGAGTAAGAGAGAGAAGGAAGAGAGAGGAGGAAGAGAGAGGAGGAAGAGAGAGGAGAAAGAGAGAGGAGAATGAGAGAGGAGAAAGAGAGAGGAAGAGAAGAGAGGAGGAAGAGGGAGGAGGAAGAGAAAGGAGGAAGAGAAAGGAGGAAGAGAGAGGAGGAAGAGAGAGGAGTAGGAGAGAGGAGGAAGAGACAGGAGGAAGAGAGAGGATAGAGACAGGAGAAAGAGGGAGGTGGAAGAGGGAGGAGGAAGAGAAAGGAAGAGAAAAGATGAGGAAAAAGGAGGAGGAAGAGGGAGGAGGAAGAGAAAGGAAGAAGAGAAAGGAGGAGGAGAGAGGAGAATAATAGAGGAGGAGGAGAGAGGAGGAAGAGAAAGGAAAATGAGAGAGAAGGAAGTGAGAGTAAAAGGGGAGAGGAGGAAGAGAGAGAAGGAAAAGAGAGGAGGAGAGAGAGGAGGAAGACAGAGGAGGAAGACAGAGGAGGAAGAGAGAGGTGGAAAACATAGGAAGAGGAGAGAGGACGAAGACAGATGACGAAGAGAGTGGACGAAGAGAGAGGAGGAAGAGAGAGGAAGAGGAGAGAGGAGGAAAAGAGAAGAGGTAGAGGAGGAATAGAGAGGAGGAAGAGAGAGAAGGAAGAGAGAGGAGGAAGAGAGTGGAGGGAGAGGAGGAAGAGAGAGGAAGAGGAGAGAGGAGGAAAAGAGAAGAGGAAGAGAGAGGAGGAAGAGAGAGGAGGAAGAGAGAGAAGGGAGAGGAGGAAGAGAGAGGAGGAAGCGAGAGGAGGAAGAGAGAGGAGGATGAGAGAGGAGGAAGAGAGAGGAGGTGTAGAGAGGAGGAAGCGAGAGGAGGAAGAGAGAGGAGGAAGAGGAGGAGGAAGAGAGAGGAGGTGTAGAGAGGAGAAAGAGAGAGGAGGAAGAGAGAGGAAGAGGAGAGAGGAGGAAAAGAGAAGAGCAAGAGAGAGGAGAAAGAGAGAGGACGAAGAGAGAGCAGGAAGAGAGAGGTGGTAGAGAAAGGAGGAAGAGGGAGGAGAAAGAGAGACGAAGAGAAGAGAGGAGGAAGAGAGAGGAGGAAGAGAGAGGAGAAAGAGAGAGGAGGAAGAGAGAGGAGGAAGAGAGAGGAAGAGGAGAGAGGAGGAAAAGAGAAGAGGTAGAGGAGGAATAGAGAGGAGGAAGAGAGAGAAGGAAGAGAGAGGAGGAAGAGAGTGGAGGGAGAGGAGGAAGAGAGAGGAAGAGGAGAGAGGAGGAAAAGAGAAGAGGAAGAGAGAGGAGCATGAGAGAGGAGGAAGAGAGAGGAGGTGTAGAGAGGAGGAAGCGAGAGGAGGAAGAGAGAGGAGGAAGAGGAGGAGGAAGAGAGAGGAGGTGTAGAGACGAGAAAGAGAGAGGAGGAAGAGAGAGGAAGAGGAGAGAGGAGGAAAAGAGAAGAGCAAGAGAGAGGAGGAAGAGAGAGGACGAAGAGAGAGGAGGAAGAGAGAGGTGGTAGAGAAAGGAGGAAGAGGGAGGAGAAAGAGAGACGAAGAGAAGAGAGGAGGAAGAGAGAGGAGGAAGAGAGAGGAGAAAGAGAGAGGAGGAAGAGAGAGGAGGAAGAGAGAGGAAGAGGAGAGAGGAGGAAAAGAGAAGAGGAAGAGAGAGGAGGAAAAGAGAGGAGGAAGAGAGAGCTGGAAGACAGAGGAAGAGGAGAGAGAAAGAAGACAGAGGAGAAAGAGTGTGGAGGAAGAGAGAGGAAAAAGAGAGAGGAGGAAGAGGGAGGAGGAAGACAGAGGAGGAAGAGAGAGGAGGAAGAGAGGAAAAGGAGAGAGCAGGAAATGTGAGGAGGAAGAGAGAGGAGGAAGAGAGAGGAGGAAGAGAGAGGAGAAAAAGAGAGGAAGACGAGAGAGGCGGAAGAGAGGAAAAGGACAGAGGAGGAAAAGTGAGGAGGAAAAGAGAGGAGGAAAAGAGAAGAGGAAGAGAGAAGAGGAAGAGAGAGGAGGAAGAGAGAGGAGAAAGAGAGAGGAGGAAGAGAGAGGAGGAAAAGAGAGAAGGAAGAGAGAGGAGGAAGAGCGAGGAGGAAGAGAGAGGAGGAAGAGAGAGGAAGAGGAGAGAGGAGGAAAAGAGAAGAGTAAGAGAGAAGAGGAAGAGAGAGCAGGAAGAGAGAGAAGGAAGAGACAGGAGGAAGAGAGAGGAGGAAGCGAGAGGAGGAAGAGAGAGGAGGATGAGAGAGGAAGAGGAGAGAATAGGAAAAGAGAAGAGGAAGAGAGAGGAGGAAGAGAGAGGAGGAAGAGAGAGGAGGAAGAGAGAGGAGGAAGAGAGAATAGGAAGAGAGAGGAGGAAGAGAGAGGAGGATGAGAGAGGAAGAGGAGAGAATAGGAAAAGATAAGAGGAAGAGAGAGGAGGAAGAGAGAGGAGGAAGAGAGAGGAGGAAGAGAGAGGAGGAAGAGAGAGGTGGTAGAGAAAGGAGGAAGAGGGAGGAGAAAGAGAGAGGAAGAGAAGAGAGGAGGAAGAGAGAGGAGAAAGAGAGAGGAGGAAGAGAGAGGAGAAAGAGAGAGGAAGAGGAGAGAGGAGAAAAAGAGAAGAGGAAGAGAGAGGAGGAAGAGAAAGGAGGAAGAGAGAGGAGGAATAGAGAGGAGGAAGAGAGAGGTGGAAGACAGAGGAAGAGGATAGAGAAGGAAGACAGAGGAGGAAGAGAGTGGAGGAAGAGAGAGGAAAAAGAGAGAGGAGGAAGAGAGAGGAGGAAGAGAGAGGAGGAAGAGAGAGGAGGAAGAGAGAGGAGGAAGACAGAGGAGGAAGAGAGAGGAGGAAGAGAGAGGAGGTGTAGAGAGGAGGAAGCGAGAGGAGGAAGAGAGAGGAGGAATAGAGAGGTGGTAGAGAAAGGAGGAAGAGGGAGGAGAAAGAGAGAGGAAGAGAAGAGAGGAGGAAGAGAGAGGAGGAAGAGAGAGGAGAGAGAGGAGGAAGAGAGAGGAGGAAGAGAGAGGAAAAGGAGAGAGGAGGAAAAGAGAAGAGGAAGAGAGAGGAGGAAGAGAGAGCAGGAAGAGAGAGGAGGAAGAGAGAGGAGGAAGAGAGAGGTGGTAGAGAAAGGAGGAAGAGGGAGGAGAAAGAGAGAGGAAGAGAAGAGAGGAGGAAGAGAGAGGAGGAAGAGAGAGGAGAAAGAGAGAGGAGGAAGAGAGAGGAGGAAGAGAGAGGAAGAGGAGAGAGGAGGAAAAGAGAAGAAGAAGAGAGAGGAGGAAGAGAGAGGAGGAAGAGAGAGGAGGAAGAGAGAGGAGGAAGAGAGAGCTGGAAGACAGAGGAGGAAGAGAGTGGAGGAAGAGAGAGGAAAAAGAGAGAGGAGGAAGACAGAGGAGGAAGAGGGAGGAGAAAGACAGAGGAGGAAGAGAGAGGAGGAAGATAGAGGAGGAAGAGAGAAAAAGGAGAGAGGAGGAAATGTGAGGAGGAAGAGAGAGGAGGAAGAGAGAGGAGGAAGAGAGAGGAGGAAGAGAGAGGAGGAAGAGAGAGGAGGAAGAGAGAGGTGGAAGACAGAGGAAGAGGAGAGAGAAGGAAGTCAGAGGAGGAAGAGAGTGCAGGAAGAGAGAGGAAAAAGAGAGAGGAGGAAGAGAGTGGAGGAAGAGAGAGGAAAAAGAGAGAGAAGGAAGAGAGATGAGGAAGAGAGAGGAGGAAGAGAGAGGAGGAAGAGAGAGGAGGAAGAGAGAGGAAGAAGAGAGGAAAAGGAGAGAGGAGGAAAAGTGAGGAGGAAGAGAGAGGAGAAAAGAGAAGATGAAGAGAGAGTAAGAAGAGAGAGGAGGAAGAGAGAGGAGAGATAGAGAAGAGGAAGCGAGAGGAGGAAGAAAGAGGAGGAATAGAGAGGAGGAAGAGAGAGGAGGAAAAGAGAGGAAGAGGAGAGAGGAGGAAAAGAGAAGAGGAAGAGAGAGGAGGAAGAGAGAGGAAGGGTAGAGAGGAGGAAGAGGGAGGAGAAAGAGAGAGGAAGAGAAGAGAGGAGGAAGAGAGAGGAGGAAGAGAGAGGAGAAAGAGAGAGGAGGAAGACAGAGGAGGAAGAGGGAGGAAGTGGAGAGAGGAGGAAAAGAGAAGAGGAAGAGAGAGAAGGAAAAGAGAGGAGGAAGAGAGAGGAGGAAGAGAGAGGAGGAAGAGAGAGGTGGAAGACAGAGGAAGAGGAGAGAGAAGGAAGACAGAGAAGGAAGAGAGTGGAGGAAGAGAAAGGAAAAAGAGAGAGGAGGAAGAGAGAGGAGGAAGAGAGAGGAGGAAAAGAGACTAAGAGGAGAGAGAAGGAAGAGAGGAAAAGGAGAGAGGAGGAAAAGTGAGGAGGAAGAGAGAGGAGGAAAAGAGAAGAGGAAGAGAGAGAAGGAAGAGAGAGGAGGAAGAGAGAGAAGGGAGAGAAGGAAGAGAGAGGAGGAAGCGAGAGGAGGAAGAGAGAGGAGGATGAGAGAGGAGGAAGAGAGAGGAGGTGTAGAGAGGAGGAAGCGAGAGGAGGAAGAGAGAGGAGGAAGAGGAGGAGGAAGAGAGAGGAGGTGTAGAGAGGAGGAAGAGAGAGGAGGAAGAGAGAGGAAGAGGAGAGAGGAGGAAAAGAGAAGAGGAAGAGAGAGGAGGAAGAGAGAGGAGGAAGAGAGAGGTGGTAGAGAAAGGAGGAAGAGGGAGGAGAAAGAGAGACGAAGAGAAGAAAGGAGGAAGAGAGAGGAGGAAGAGAGAGGAGAAAGAGAGAGGAGGAAGAGAGAGGAGAAAGAGAGAGGAAGAGGAGAGAGGAGGAAAAGAGAAGAGGAAGAGAGAGGAGGAAGAGAGAGGAGGAAGAGAGAGGAGGAAGAGAGAGGAGGAAGAGAGAGCTGGAAGACAGAAGAAGAGGAGAGAGAAGGAAGACAGAGGAGAAAGAGAAGAGAAGGAAGACAGAGGAGAAAGAGAGTGGAGGAAGAGAGAGGAAAAAGAAAGAGGAGGAAGAGAGAGGAGGAAGAGGGAGGAGGAAGACAGAGGAGGAAGAGAGAGGAGGAAGAGAGAGGAGGAAGAGAGGAAAAGGAGAGAGGAGGAAAAGTGAGGAGGAAAAGAGAGGAGGAAAAGAGAAGAGGAAGAGAGAAGAGGAAGAGAGAGGAGGAAGAGAGAGGAGAAAGAGCGAGGAGGAACAGAGAGGAGGAAGAGAGAGGAAGAGGAGAGAGGAGGAAAAGAGAAGAGTAAGAGAGAAGAGGAAGAGAGAGCAGGAAAAGAGAGAAAGAAGAGACAGCAGAAGAGAGAGGAGGAAGCGAGAGGAGGAAGAGAGAGGAGGATGAGAGAGGAAGAGGAGAGAATAGGAAAAGAGAAGAGGAAGAGAGAGGAGGAAGAGAGAGGAGGAAGAGAGAGGAGGAAGAGAGAGGAGGAAGAGAGAATAGGAAGAGAGAGGAGGAAGAGAGAGGAGGAAGAGAGAGCTGGAAGACAGAGGAGGAAGAGAGTGGAGGAAGAGAGAGGAAAAAGAGAGAGGAGGAAGACAGAGGAGGAAGAGGGAGGAGGAAGACAGAGGAGGAAGAGAGACGAGGAAGATAGAGGAGGAAGAGAGGAAAAGGAGAGAGGAGGAAATGTGAGGAGGAAGAGAGAGGAGGAAGAGAGAGGAGGAAGAGAGAGGAGGAAGAGAGAGGAGGAAGAAAGAGGTGGAAGACAGAGGAAGAGGAGAGAGAAGGAAGTCAGAGAAGGAAGAGAGTGCAGGAAGAGAGAGGAAAAAGAGAGAGGAGGAAGAGAGTGGAGGAAGAGAGAGGAAAAAGAGAGAGAAGGAAGAGAGATGAGGAAGAGAGAGGAGGAAGAGAGAGGAGGAAGAGAGAGGAAGAAGAGAGGAAAAGGAGAGAGGAGGAAAAGTGAGGAGGAAGAGAGAGGAGAAAAGAGAAGATGAAGAGAGAGTAGGAAGAGAGAGGAGGAAGAGAGAGGAGGGGTAGAGAAGAGGAAGCGAGAGGAGGAAGAAAGAGGAGGAATAGAGAGGAGGAAGAGAGAGGAGGAAAAGAGAGGAAGAGGAGAGAGGAGGAAAAGAGAAGAGGAAGAGAGAGGAGGAAGAGAGAGGAGGGTAGAGAGGAGGAAGAGGGAGGAGAAAGAGAGAGAAAGAGAAGAGAGGAGGAAGAGAGAGGAGAAAGACAGAGGAGGAAGACAGAGGAGGAAGAGGGAGGAAGTGGAGAGAGGAGGAAAAGAGAAGAGGAAGAGAGAGAAGGAAAAGAGAGGAGGAAGAGAGAGGAGGAAGAGAGAGGAGGAAGAGAGAGGTGGAAGACAGAGGAAGAGGAGAGAGAAGGAAGACAGAGAAGGAAGAGAGTGGAGGAAGAGAAAGGAAAAAGAGAGAGGAGGAAGAGAGAGGAGGAAGAGAGAGGAGGAAAAGAGACTAAGAGGAGAGAGAAGGAAGAGAGGAAAAGGAGAGAGGAGGAAAAGTGAGGAGGAAGAGAGAGGAGGAAAAGAGAAGAGGAAGAGAGAGAAGGAAGAGAGAGGAGGAAGAGAGAGAAGGGAGAGAAGGAAGAGAGAGGAGGAAGCGAGAGGAGGAAGAGAGAGGAGGATGAGAGAGGAGGAAGAGAGAGGAGGTGTAGAGAGGAGGAAGCGAGAGGAGGAAGAGAGAGGAGGAAGAGGAGGAGGAAGAGAGAGGAGGTGTAGAGAGGAGGAAGAGAGAGGAGGAAGAGAGAGGAAGAGGAGAGAGGAGGAAAAGAGAAGAGGAAGAGAGAGGAGGAAGAGAGAGGAGGAAGAGAGAGGTGGTAGAGAAAGGAGGAAGAGGGAGGAGAAAGAGAGACGAAGAGAAGAAAGGAGGAAGAGAGAGGAGGAAGAGAGAGGAGAAAGAGAGAGGAGGAAGAGAGAGGAGGAAGAGAGAGGAAGAGGAGAGAGGAGGAAAAGAGAAGAGGAAGAGAGAGGAGGAAGAGAGAGGAGGAAGAGAGAGGAGGAAGAGAGAGGAGGAAGAGAGAGCTGGAAGACAGAAGAAGAGGAGAGAGAAGGAAGACAGAGGAGAAAGAGAGTGGAGGAAGAGAGAGGAAAAAGAAAGAGGAGGAAGAGAGAGGAGGAAGAGGGAGGAGGAAGACAGAGGAGGAAGAGAGAGGAGGAAGAGAGAGGAGGAAGAGAGGAAAAGGAGAGAGGAGGAAATGTGAGGAGGAAAAGAGAGGAGGAAGAGAGAGGAGGAAGAGAGAGGAGAAAAGAGAGGAAGAGGAGAGAGGCGGAAGAGAGGAAAAGGAGAGAGGAGGAAAAGTGAGGAGGAAAAGAGAGGAGGAAAAGAGAAGAGGAAGAGAGAAGAGGAAGAGAGAGGAGGAAGAGAGAGGAGAAAGAGCGAGGAGGAACAGAGAGGAGGAAGAGAGAGAAAGAGGAGAGAGGAGGAAAAGAGAAGAGTAAGAGAGAAGAGGAAGAGAGAGCAGGAAAAGAGAGAAAGAAGAGACAGCAGAAGAGAGAGGAGGAAGCGAGAGGAGGAAGAGAGAGGAGGATGAGAGAGGAAGAGGAGAGAATAGGAAAAGAGAAGAGGAAGAGAGAGGAGGAAGAGAGAGGAGGAAGAGAGAGGAGGAAGAGAGAGGAGGAAGAGAGAATAGGAAGAGAGAGGAGGAAGAGACAGGAGGATGAGAGAGGAAGAGGAGAGAATAGGAAAAGATAAGAGGAAGAGAGAGGAGGAAGAGAGAGGAGGAAGAGAGAGGAGGAAGAGAGAGGTGGTAGAGAAAGGAGGAAGAGGGAGGAGAAAGAGAGAGGAAGAGAAGAGAAGAGGAAGAGAGAGGAGAAAGAGAGAGGAGGAAGAGAGAGGAGGAAGAGAGGAAGAGGAGAGAGGAGGAAAAGAGAAGAGGAAGAGAGAGGAGGAAGAGAGAGGAGAAAGAGAGAGGAGGAATAGAGAGGAGGAAGAGAGAGGTGGAAGACAGAGGAAGAGGATAGAGAAGGAAGACAGAGGAGGAAGAGAGTGGAGGAAGAGAGAGGAAAAAGAGAGAGGAGGAAGAGAGCGGAGGAAGAGAGAGGAGGAAGAGAGAGGAGGAAGAGAGAGGAGGAAGAGAGAGGAGGAAGAGAAAGGAGGAAGAGAGAGGAGGTGGAGAGAGGAGGAAGCGAGAGGAGGAAGAGAGAGGAGGAATAGAGAGGTGGTAGAGAAAGGAGGAAGAGAGAGGAGAAACAGAGAGGAAGAGAAGAGAGGAGGAAGAGAGAGGAGGAAGAGAGAGGAGAGAGAGGATGAAGAGAGAGGAGGAAGAGAGAGGAAAAGGAGAGAGAAGGAAAAGAGAAGAGGAAGAGAGAGGACGAAGAGAGAGGAGGAAGAGAGAGGAGGAAGAGAGAGGAGGAAGAGAGAGGTGGAAGACAGAGGAAGAGGAGAGAGAAGGAAGACAGAGGAGGAAGAGAGTGGAGGAAGAGAAAGGAAAAAGAGAGAGGAGGAAGAGAGAGGAGGAAGAGAGAGAAGGAAAAGAGACTAAGAGGAGAGAGAAGGAAGAGAGGAAAAGGAGAGAGGAGGAAAAGTGAGGAGGAAGAAAGAGGATGAAAAGAGAAGAGGAAGAGAGAGGAGGAAGAGAGAGGAGGAAGAGAGGAGGAAGAGAGAGGAGGAAGAGAGAGAAGGAATAGAGAGGAGGAAGAGAGAGGAGAAAGAGACAGGAGGAAGAGAGAGGAAGAGGAGAGAGGAGGAAAAGAGAAGAGTAAGAGAGAGGAGGAAGAGAGAGGAGGAAGAGAGAGAAGGAAGAGAGAGGAGGAATAGAGAGGAGGAAGCGAGAGGAGGAAGAGAGAGAAGGATGAGAGAGGAAGAGGAGAGAATAGGAGAAGAGAAGAGGAAGAGAGAGGAGGAAGAGAGAGGAGGAAGAGAGAGGAGGAAGAGAGAGGAGGATGAGAGAGGAAGAGGAGAGAATAGGAGAAGAGAAGAGGAAGAGAGAGGAGGAAGAGGAGGAAGAGAGAGGAGGTGTAGAGAGGAGGAAGAGAGAGGAGGAAGAGAGAGGAAGAGGAGAGAGGAGGAAAAGAGAAGAGGAAGAGAGAGGAGGAAGAGAGAGGAGGAAGAGAGAGGAGGAAGAGAGAGGAGGAAGAGAGAGGAGGAAGAGAGAGGTGGTAGAGAAAGGAGGAAGAGGGAGGAGAAAGAGAGAGGAAGAGAAGAGAGGAGGAAGAGAGAGGAGGAAGAGAGAGGAGAAAGAGAGAGGAGGAAGAGAGAGGAGGAAGAGAGAGGAAGAGGAGAGAGGAGGAAAAGAGAAGAGGATGAGAGAGGAGGAAGAGAGAGGAGGAAGAGAGAGGAGGAAGAGAGAGGAGGAAGAGAGAGCTGGAAGACAGAGGAAGAGGGAAGAGAAGGAAGACAGAGGAGGAAGAGAGAGGAGGAAGAGGGAGGAGGAAGACAGAGGAGGACGAGAGAGGAGGAAGAGAGAGGAGGAAGAGAGTGGAGGAAGAGAGAGGAGAAAGAGAGAGGAGCAAGAGAGAGGTGGAAGAGAGAGGAGGAAAAGAGAGGAAGAGAAGAGAGGAGGAAGACGGAGGAGGAAGAGAAAGGAGGAACAGAAATGAGGAAGAGAGAAGAGGAAGAGAGAGGAGTAGGAAGAGGAGGAACAGACAGGAGGAAGAGAGAGGATAGAGACAGGAGAAAGAGGGAGGTGGAAGAGGGAGGAGGAAGAGAGAGGAAGAGAAAAGATGAGGAAAAAGGAGGAGGAAGAGGGAGGAGGAAGAGAAAGGAAGAACAGAAAGGAGGAGGAGAGAGGAGAATAATAGAGGAGGAAAAGAGAGGAGGAAGAGAAAGGAAAATGAGAGAGAAGGAAGTAAGAGGAAAAGGGGAGAGGAGGAAGAGAGAGAAGGAAAAGAGAGGAGGAGAGAGAGGAGGAAGAGAGAGGAGGAAGAGAGAGGAGGAAGAGAGAGGTGGTAGAGAAAGGAGGAAGAGGGAAGAGAAAGAGAGAGGAAGAGAAGAGAGGAGGAAGAGAGAGGAGGAAGAGAGAGGACAAAGAGAGAGGAGTAAGAGAGAGGAGGAAGAGAGAGGAAGAGGAGAGAGGAGGAAAAGAGAAGAGGAAGAGAGAGGAGGAAGAGAGAGGAGGAAGAGAGAGGAGGAAGAGAGAGGAGGAAGAGAGAGCTGGAAGACAGAGGAAGAGGAGAGAGAAGGAAGACAGAGGAGAAAGAGAGTGGAGGAAGAGAGAGGAAAAAGAGAGAGGAGGAAGAGAGATGAGGAAGAGAGAGGAGGAAGAGAGAGGAGGAAGAGAGAGGAGGAAGAGAGAGCAAGAAGAGAGGAAAAGGAGAGAGGAGGAAAAGTGAGGAGGAAGAGAGAGGAGAAAAGAGAAGATGAAGAGAGAGGAGGAAGAGAGAGGAGGAAGAGAGAGGAGGGGTAGAGAAGAGGAAGCGAGAGGAGAAAGAGAGAGGAGAAATAGAGAGGAGGAAGAGAGAGGAGGAAAAGAGAGGAAGAGGAGAGAGGAGGAAAAGAGAAGACGAAGAGAGAGGAGGAAGAGAGAGGAGTGGTAGAGAGGAGGAAGAGGGAGGAGAAAGAGAGAGGAAGACAAGAGAGGAGGAAGAGAGAGGAGGAAGAGAGAGGAGAAAGAGAGAGGAGGAAGAGAGAGGAGGAAGAGAGAGGAAGTGGAGAGAGGAGGAAAAGAGAAGAGGAAGAGAGAGGAGGAAGAGAGAGGAGGAAGAGAGAGGAGGAAGAGAGAGGAGGAAGAGAAAGGTGGAAGACAGAGGAAGAGGAGAGAGAAGGAAGACAGAGGAGGAAGAGAGTGGAGGAAGAGAAAGGAAAAAGAGAGAGGAGGAAGAGAGAGGAGGAAGAGAGAGGAGGAAGAGAGAGGAGGAAAAGAGTCTAAGAGGAGAGAGGAGTAAGAGAGGAAAAGGAGAGAGGAGGAAAAGTGAGGAGGAAGAGAGAGGATGAAAAGAGAAGAGGAAGAGAGAGGAGGAAGAGAGAGGAGGAAGAGAGAGGAGGAAGAGAGAGGAGGAAGAGAGAGAAGGAAGAGAGAGGAGGAAGAGAGAGGAGAAAGAGAGAGGAGGAAGAGAGAGGAAGAGGAGAGAGGAGAAAAAGAGAAGAGTAAGAGAGAGGAGGAAGAGAGAGGAGGAAGAGAGAGAAGGAAGAGAGAGGAGGAAGAGAGAAGAGGAAGAGAGAGGAGGAAGAGAGAGGAGTGGTAGAGAGGAGGAAGAGGGAGGAGAAAGAGAGAGGAAGACAAGAGAGGAGGAAGAGAGAGGAGGAAGAGAGAGGAGAAAGAGAGAGGAGGAAGAGAGAGGAGGAAGAGAGAGGAAGTGGAGAGAGGAGGAAAAGAGAAGAGGAAGAGAGAGGAGGAAGAGAGAGGAGGAAGAGAGAGGAGGAAGAGAGAGGAGGAAGAGAAAGGTGGAAGACAGAGGAAGAGGAGAGAGAAGGAAGACAGAGGAGGAAGAGAGTGGAGGAAGAGAAAGGAAAAAGAGAGAGGAGGAAGAGAGAGGAGGAAGAGAGAGGAGGAAGAGAGAGGAGGAAAAGAGTCTAAGAGGAGAGAGGAGTAAGAGAGGAAAAGGAGAGAGGAGGAAAAGTGAGGAGGAAGAGAGAGGATGAAAAGAAAAGAGGAAGAGAGAGGAGGAAGAGAGAGGAGGAAGAGAGAGGAGGAAGAGAGAGGAGGAAGAGAGAGAAGGAAGAGAGAGGAGGAAGAGAGAGGAGAAAGAGAGAGGAGGAAGAGAGAGGAAGAGGAGAGAGGAGAAAAAGAGAAGAGTAAGAGAGAGGAGGAAGAGAGAGGAGGAAGAGAGAGAAGGAAGAGAGAGGAGGAAGAGAGAAGAGGAAGAGAGAGGAGGAAGAGAGAGGAGGAAGAGAGAGGAGGAAGAAAGAGGAGGTGTAGAGAGGAGGAAGCGAGAGGAGGAAGAGAGAGGAGGAATAGAGAGGTGGTAGGGAAAGGAGGAAGAGGGAGGAGAAAGAGAGAGGAAGAGAAGAGAGGAGGAAGAGAGAGGAGGAAGAGAGAGGAGAAAGAGAGAGGAGGAAGAGAGAGGAGGAAGAGAGAGGAAGAGGAGAGAGGAGGAAAAGAGAATAGGAAGAGAGAGGAGGAAGAGAGAGGAGGAAGAGAGAGGAGGAAGAGAGAGGAGGAAGAGAGAGGTGGTAGAGAAAGGAGGAAGAGGGGGGAGAAAGAGAGAGAAAGAAGAGAGGAGGAAGAGAGAGGAGGAAGAGAGAGGAGAAAGAGAGAGGAGGAAGAGAGAGGAGGAAGAGAGAGGAAGAGGAGAGAAGAGGAAAAGAGAAGAGGAAGAGAGAGGAGGAAGAGAGAGGATGAAGACAGAGGAGGAAGAGAGAGGAGGAAGAGAGAGCTGGAAGACAGAGGAGGAAGAGAGTGGAGGAAGAGAGAGGAAAAAGAGAGAGAAGGAAGACAGAGGAGGAAGAGGGAGGAGGAAATCAGAGGAGGAAGAGAGAGGAGGAAGAGAGAGGAGAAGGAGAGGAAAAGGAGAGAGGAGGAAATGTGAGGAGGAAGAGAGAGGAGGAAGAGAGAGGAGGAAGAGAGAGGAGGAAGAGAGAGGAGGAAGAGAGAGGTGGAAGACAGAGGAAGAGGAGAGAGAAGGAAGTCAGAGGAGGAAGAGAGTGGAGGAAGAGAGAGGAAAAAGAGAGAGGAGGAAGAGAGATGAGGAAGAGAGAGGAGGAAGAGAGAGGAGGAAGAGAGAGGAGGAAGAGAGAGGAAGAAGAGAGGAAAAGGAGAGAGGAGGAAAAGTGAGGAGGAAGAGAGAGGAGAAAAGAGAAGATGAAGAGAGAGGAGGAAGAGAGAGGAGGAAGAGAGAGGAGGGGTAGAGAAGAGGAAGCGAGAGGAGGAAGAGAGAGGAGGAATAGAGAGGAGGAAGAGAGAGGAGGAAAAGAGAGGAAGAGGAGAGAGGAGGAAAAGAGAAGACGAAGAGAGAGGAGGAAGAGAGAGGAGTGGTAGAGAGGAGGAAGAGGGAGGAGAAAGAGAGAGGAAGACAAGAGAGGAGGAAGAGAGAGGAGGAAGAGAGAGGAGAAAGAGAGAGGAGGAAGAGAGAGGAGGAAGAGAGAGGAAGTGGAGAGAGGAGGAAACGAGAAGAGGAAGAGAGAGGAGGAAGAGAGAGGAGGAAGAGAGAGGAGGAAGAGAGAGGAGGAAGAGAAAGGTGGAAGACAGAGGAAGAGGAGAGAGAAGGAAGACAGAGGAGGAAGAGAGTGGAGGAAGAGAAAGGAAAAAGAGAGAGGAGGAAGAGAGAGGAGGAAGAGAGAGGAGGAAGAGAGAGGAGGAAAAGAGTCTAAGAGGAGAGAGGAGTAAGAGAGGAAAAGGAGAGAGGAGGAAAAGTGAGGAGGAAGAGAGAGGATGAAAAGAGAAGAGGAAGAGAGAGGAGGAAGAGAGAGGAGGAAGAGAGAGGAGGAAGAGAGAGGAGGAAGAGAGAGAAGGAAGAGAGAGGAGGAAGAGAGAGGAGAAAGAGAGAGGAGGAAGAGAGAGGAAGAGGAGAGAGGAGGAAAAGAGAAGAGTAAGAGAGAGGAGGAAAAGAGAGGAGGAAGAGAGAGAAGGAAGAGAGAGGAGGAAGAGAGAAGAGGAAGAGAGAGGAGGAAGACAGAGGAGGAATAGAGAGGAGGAAGAGAGAGGTGTAAGACAGAGGAAGAGGATAGAGAAGGAAGACAGAGGAGGAAGAGAGTGGAGGAAGACAGAGGAAAAAGAGAGAGGAGGAAGAGAGAGGAGGAAGAGAGAGGAGGAAGAGAGAGGAGGAAGAGAGAGTAGGAAGAGGCAGGAGAAAGAGAGAGGAAGAGAAGAGAGGAGGAAGAGAGAGGAGGAAGAGAGAGGAGAAAGAGAGAGGAAGAAGAGAGAGGAGGAAGAGAGAGGACGAAGAGAGAGAAGGAAAAGAGAAGAGGAAGAGAGAGGAGGAAGAGAGAGGAGGAAGAGAGAGGAGGAACAGAGAGGAGGAAGAGAGAGGTGGTAAAGAAAGGAGGAAGAGGGAGGAGAAAGAGAGAGAAAGAAGAGAGGAGGAAGAGAGAGGAGGAAGAGAGAGGAGAAAGAGAGAGGAGGAAGAGAGAGGAGAAAGAGAGAGGAAGAGGAGAGAGGAGGAAAAGAGAAGAGGAAGAGAGAGGAGGAAGAGAGAGGAGGAAGACAGAGGAGGAAGAGAGTGGAGGAAGAGAGAGGAAAAAGAGAGAGGAGGAAGACAGGAGGAGAGGAGAGGGAGAAGGAAGACAGAGGAGGAAGAGAGAGGAGGAAAGAGAGGAGGAAGAGAGGAAAGGAGAGAGGAGGAAATGTGAGGAGGAAGAGAGAGGAGGGGGGAGGGGAAAAAGATGATAGGAAATATAGAAGAAGAAGTTGAAGAAGAAAGGAATAAGAGAGAGGAGGAAGAGAGAGGAGGAAAGAGAGAGGAGGAAGAGAGAGGTGGAACACAGAGGAAGAGGAGAGAGAAGGAAGACAGAGGAGGAAGAGAGTGGAGGAAGAGAGAGGAAAAAGAGAGAGGAGGAAGAGAGATGAGGAAGAGAGAGGAGGAAGAGAAAGGAGGAAGAGAGAGGAGGAAGAGAGAGCAAGAAGAGAGGAAAAGGAGAGAGGAGGAAAAGTGAGGAGGAAGAGAGAGGAGAAAAGAGAAGATGAAGAGAGAGGAGGAAGAGAGAGGAGGAAGAGAGAGGAGGGGTAGAGAAGAGGAAGCGAGAGGAGGAAGAGAGAGGAGGAATAGAGAGGAGGAAGAGAGAGGAGGAAAAGAGAGGAAGAGGAGAGAGGAGGAAGAGAGAGGAGTGGTAGAGAGGAGGAAGAGGGAGGAGAAAGAGAGAGGAAGACAAGAGAGGAGGAAGAGAGAGGAGGAAGAGAGAGGAGAAAGAGAGAGGAGGAAGAGAGAGGAGGAAGAGAGAGGAAGTGGAGAGAGGAGGAAAAGAGAAGAGGAAGAGAGAGGAGGAAGAGAGAGGAGGAAGAGAGAGGAGGAAGAGAGAGGAGGAAGAGAAAGGTGGAAGACAGAGGAAGAGGAGAGAGAAGGAAGACAGAGGAGGAAGAGAGTGGAGGAAGAGAAAGGAAAAAGAGAGAGGAGGAAGAGAGAGGAGGAAGAGAGAGGAGGAAGAGAGAGGAGGAAAAGAGTCTAAGAGGAGAGAGGAGTAAGAGAGGAAAAGGAGAGAGGAGGAAAAGTGAGGAGGAAGAGAGAGGATGAAAAGAGAAGAGGAAGAGAGAGGAGGAAGAGAGAGGAGGAAGAGAGAGGAGGAAGAGAGAGGAGGAAGAGAGAGAAGGAAGAGAGAGGAGGAAGAGAGAGGAGAAAGAGAGAGGAGGAAGAGAGAGGAAGAGGAGAGAGGAGGAAAAGAGAAGAGTAAGAGAGAGGAGGAAAAGAGAGGAGGAAGAGAGAGAAGGAAGAGAGAGGAGGAAGAGAGAAGAGGAAGAGAGAGGAGGAAGACAGAGGAGGAATAGAGAGGAGGAAGAGAGAGGTGTAAGACAGAGGAAGAGGATAGAGAAGGAAGACAGAGGAGGAAGAGAGTGGAGGAAGACAGAGGAAAAAGAGAGAGGAGGAAGAGAGAGGAGGAAGAGAGAGGAGGAAGAGAGAGGAGGAAGAGAGAGGAGGAAGAGAGAGTAGGAAGAGGCAGGAGAAAGAGAGAGGAAGAGAAGAGAGGAGGAAGAGAGAGGAGGAAGAGAGAGGAGAAAGAGAGAGGAAGAAGAGAGAGGAGGAAGAGAGAGGACGAAGAGAGAGAAGGAAAAGAGAAGAGGAAGAGAGAGGAGGAAGAGAGAGGAGGAAGAGAGAGGAGGAAGAGAGAGGAGGAAGAGAGAGGAGGAAGAGAGAGGTGGTAAAGAAAGGAGGAAGAGGGAGGAGAAAGAGAGAGAAAGAAGAGAGGAGGAAGAGAGAGGAGGAAGAGAGAGGAGAAAGAGAGAGGAGGAAGAGAGAGGAGAAAGAGAGAGGAAGCGGAGAGAGGAGGAAAAGAGAAGAGGAAGAGAGAGGAGGAAGAGAGAGGAGGAAGACAGAGGAGGAAGAGAGTGGAGGAAGAGAGAGGAAAAAGAGAGAGGAGGAAGACAGAGGAGGAAGAGGGAGAAGGAAGACAGAGGAGGAAGAGAGAGGAGGAAGAGAGAGGAGGAAGAGAGGAAAAGGAGAGAGGAGGAAATGTGAGGAGGAAGAGAGAGGAGGAAGAGAGAGGAGGAAGAGAGAGGAGGAAGAGAGAGGAGGAAGAGAGAGGTGGAACACAGAGGAAGAGGAGAGAGAAGGAAGACAGAGGAGGAAGAGAGTGGAGGAAGAGAGAGGAAAAAGAGAGAGGAGGAAGAGAGATGAGGAAGAGAGAGGAGGAAGAGAGAGGAGGAAGAGAGAGGAGGAAGAGAGAGCAAGAAGAGAGGAAAAGGAGAGAGGAGGAAAAGTGAGGAGGAAGAGAGAGGAGAAAAGAGAAGATGAAGAGAGAGGAGGAAGAGAGAGGAGGAAGAGAGAGGAGGGGTAGAGAAGAGGAAGCGAGAGGAGGAAGAGAGAGGAGGAATAGAGAGGAGGAAGAGAGAGGAGGAAAAGAGAGGAAGAGGAGAGAGGAGGAAAAGAGAAGACGAAGAGAGAGGAGGAAGAGAGAGGAGTGGTAGAGAGGAGGAAGAGGGAGGAGAAAGAGAGAGGAAGACAAGAGAGGAGGAAGAGAGAGGAGGAAGAGAGAGGAGAAAGAGAGAGGAGGAAGAGAGAGGAGGAAGAGAGAGGAAGTGGAGAGAGGAGGAAAAGAGAAGAGGAAGAGAGAGGAGGAAGAGAGAGGAGGAAGAGAGAGGAGGAAGAGAGAGGAGGAAGAGAAAGGTGGAAGACAGAGGAAGAGGAGAGAGAAGGAAGACAGAGGAGGAAGAGAGTGGAGGAAGAGAAAGGAAAAAGAGAGAGGAGGAAGAGAGAGGAGGAAGAGAGAGGAGGAAGAGAGAGGAGGAAAAGAGTCTAAGAGGAGAGAGGAGTAAGAGAGGAAAAGGAGAGAGGAGGAAAAGTGAGGAGGAAGAGAGAGGATGAAAAGAGAAGAAGAAGAGAGAGGAGGAAGAGAGAGGAGGAAGAGAGAGGAGGAAGAGAGAGGAGGAAGAGAGAGAAGGAAGAGAGAGGAGGAAGAGAGAGGAGAAAGAGAGAGGAGGAAGAGAGAGGAAGAGGAGAGAGGAGGAAAAGAGAAGAGTAAGAGAGAGGAGGAAGAGAGAGGAGGAAGAGAGAGAAGGAAGAGAGAAGAGGAAGAGAGAAGAGGAAGAGAGAGGAGGAAGACAGAGGAGGAATAGAGAGGAGGAAGAGAGAGGTGTAAGACAGAGGAAGAGGATAGAGAAGGAAGACAGAGGAGGAAGAGAGTGGAGGAAGACAGAGGAAAAAGAGAGAGGAGGAAGAGAGAGGAGGAAGAGAGAGGAGGAAGAGAGAGGAGGAAGAGAGAGGAGGAAGAGAGAGTAGGAAGAGGCAGGAGAAAGAGAGAGGAAGAGAAGAGAGGAGGAAGAGAGAGGAGGAAGAGAGAGGAGAAAGAGAGAGGAAGAAGAGAGAGGAGGAAGAGAGAGGACGAAGAGAGAGAAGGAAAAGAGAAGAGGAAGAGAGAGGAGGAAGAGAGAGGAGGAAGAGAGAGGAGGAAGAGAGAGGAGGAAGAGAGAGGAGGAAGAGAGAGGTGGTAAAGAAAGGAGGAAGAGGGAGGAGAAAGAGAGAGAAAGAAGAGAGGAGGAAGAGAGAGGAGGAAGAGAGAGGAGAAAGAGAGAGGAGGAAGAGAGAGGAAGAGGAGAGAGGAGGAAAAGAGAAGAGGAAGAGAGAGGAGGAAGAGAGAGGAGGAAGACAGAGGAGGAAGAGAGTGGAGGAAGAGAGAGGAAAAAGAGAGAGGAGGAAGACAGAGGAGGAAGAGGGAGAAGGAAGACAGAGGAGGAAGAGAGAGGAGGAAGAGAGAGGAGGAAGAGAGAGGAGGAAGAGAGAGGAGGAAGAGAGAGGAGGATGAGAGAGGAGGAAGAGAGAGGTGGTGGAGAAATGAGGAAGAGGGAAGAGAAAGAGAGAGGAAGAGAAGAGATGAGGAAGAGAGAGGAAAAAGAGAGAGGAGGAAGAGAGAGGAGGAAGAGAGAGGAAGAGGAGGGAGGAGGAAAAGAGAAGAGGAAGAGAGAGGAGGAAGAGAGAGGAGGAAGAGAGAGGAGGAATAGAGAGGAGGAAGAGATAGGAGGGAGAGAGAGGAGGAAGAGAGAGGAGGAAGGAGAGGAGGAAGAGAGAGATGGAAGAGAAAGGAGGAAGAGGGAGGAAAAAGAGAGAGGAAGAGAAGAGAGGAGGAAGAGAGAGGAGGAAGGGAGAGGAGAAAGAGAGAGCAGCAAGAGAGTGGAGGAAGAGAGAGGAGGAAGAGAGAGCAGGAAGAGAGAGGAGGAAAAGAGAATAGGAAGAGAGAGGAGGAAGAGAGAAGAAGAAGAGAGAGGAGGGGTAGATAGGAGGAAGCGAGAGGAGGAAGCCAGAGGAGGAAGAGAGAGGAGAAGAGAGAGGAGGAAGAAAGAGGAGGAAGAGAGAGGAGGAAGAGAGGAAAAGGAGAGAGGAGGAAAAGTGAGGAGGAAGAGAGAGGAGTAAAAGAGAGGAGGAAGACAGAGGAAGAGGAGAGAGGAGGAAAAGTGAGGAGGAAGAGAGAGGAGGAAAAGAGAAGGGGAAGAGAGAGGAGGAAGAGAGAGGGGGAAGAGAGAGGAGGGGTAGAGAGGAGGAAGAGAAAGGAGGAAGAGAGAAGAAGAGGAGAGAGGAGGAAAAGAGAAGACGAAGAGAGAGGAGGAAGAGAGAGGAGGAAGAGAGAGGAGGAAGAGAGAGGAGGAAGAGAGGAAAAGGAAAGAGGAGGAAATGTGAGGAGGAAGAGAGAGGAGGAAGAGAGAGGAGGAAGAGAGAGGAGGAAGAGAGAGGAGGAAGAGAGAGGAGAAAGAGAGAGGTGGAAGACAGAGAAGGTAAAGAGTGGAGGAAGAGAGAGGAAAAAGAGAGAGGAGGAAGAGAGAGGAGGAAGAGAGAGGAGGAAGAGAGAGGAGGAAGAGAGAGGAGGAAGAGAGAGGAGGAAGAGAGAGGAGGAAGAGAGGAAAAGTAGAGAGGAGG
Organism: Strix aluco; assembly: GCF_031877795.1. Lineage (NCBI taxonomy): Eukaryota > Metazoa > Chordata > Aves > Strigiformes > Strigidae > Strix > Strix aluco. The sequence goes on from NW_027436570.1 coordinate 83,949, forward strand.
AAAAGTGAGGAGGAAGAGAGAGGAGGAAAAGAGAAGAGGAAGAGAGAGGAGGAAGAGAGATGAGGAAGAGAGAGGAGGAAGAGAGAGGAGGAAGAGAGAGGAGGAAGAGAGATGTGGAAGGGAGAGGAAGAGGAGAGAGGAGGAAAAGAGAAAAGGAAGAAAGAAGAGGAAGAGAGAGGAGGAAGAGAGAGGATTGGTAGAGAGGAGGAAGATAGAGGAGGAAGAGAGAGGAGGAAGAGAGAGGAGGAAGAGAGAGGAGGAAGAGAGAGGAGGAAGAGGAGGTGGAAGAGAAAGGAGGAAGAGGGAGGAGAAAGAGAGAAGAAGAGAAGAGAGGAGGAAGAGAGAGGAGGAAGAGAGAGGAGAAAGAGAGAGGAGGAAGAGAGAGGAGGAAGAGAGAGGAAGAGGAGAGAGGAGGAAAACAGAAGAGGAAGAGAGAGGAGGAAGAGAGAGGAGGAAGAGAGAGGAGGAAGAGAGAGGAGGAAGAGAGAGCTGGAAGACAGAGGAGGAAGAGAGTGGAGGAAGAGAGAGGAAAAAGAGAGAGGAGGAAGACAGAGGAGGAAGAGGGAGGAGGAAGACAGAGGAGGAAGACAGAGGAGGAAGAGAGAGGAGGAAGAGAGGAAAAGGAGAGAGGAGGAAATGTGAGGAGGAAGAGAGAGGAGGAAGAGAGAGGAGGAAGAGAGAGGAGGAAGAGAGAGGAGGAAGAGAGAGGTGGAAGACAGAGGAAGAGGAGAGAGAAGGAAGTCAGAGGAGGAAGAGAGTGGAGGAAGAGAGAGGAAAAAGAGAGAGGAGGAAAAGAGATGAGGAAGAGAGGGGAGGAAGAGAGAGGAGGAAGAGAGAGGAAGAAGAGAGAGGAAGAAGAGAGGAAAAGGAGAGAGGAGGAAAAGTGAGGAGGAAGAGAGAGGAGAAAAGAGAAGATGAAGAGAGAGTAGGAAGAGAGAGGAGGAAGAGAGAGGAGGGGTAGAGAAGAAGAAGCGAGAGGAGGAAGAGAGAGGAGGAATAGAGAGGAGGAAGAGAGAGGAGGAAAAGAGAGGAAGAGGAGAGAGGAGGAAAAGAGAAGAGGAAGAGAGAGGAGGAAGAGAGAGGAGGGGTAGAGAGGAGGAAGAGGGAGGAGAAAGAGAGAGGAAGAGAAAAGAGGAGGAAGAGAGAGGAGGAAGAGAGAGGAGAAAGAGAGAGGAGGAAGAGAGAGGAGGAAGAGAGAGGAAGTGGAGAGAGGAGGAAAAGAGAAGAGGAAGAGAGAGGAGGAAGAGAAAGGAAAAAGAGAGAGGAGGAAGAGAGAGGAGGAAAAGAGACTAAGAGGAGAGAGGAGGAAGAGAGGAAAAGGAGAGAGGAGGAAAAGTGAGGAGGAAGAGAGAGGATGAAAAGAGAAGAGGAAAAGAGAGGAGGAAGAGAGAGAAGGAAGAGAGAGGAGGAAGAGAGAGGAGGAAGAGAGAGGAGGAAGAGAGAGGAAGAGGAGAGAGGAGGAAAAGAGAAGAGTAAGAGAGAGGAGGAAGAGAGAGGAGGAAGAGAGAGAAGGAAGAGAGAGGAGGAAGAGAGAGGAGGAAGCGAGAGGAGGAAGAGAGAGAAGGAAGAGAGAGGAGGAAGAGAGAGGAGGATGAGAGAGGAAGAGGAGAGAATAGGAGAAGAGAAGAGGAAGAGAGAGGAGGAAGAGAGAGGAGGAAGAGAGAGGAGGAAGAGAGAGAAGGAAGAGAGAGGAGGAAGAGAGAGGAGGATGAGAGAGGAAGAGGAGAGAATAGGAGAAGAGAAGAGGAAGAGAGACGAGGAAGAGGAGGAGGAAGAGAGAGGAGGTGTAGAGAGGTGGAAGAGAGAGGAGGAAGAGAGAGGAAGAGGAGAGAGGAGGAAAAGAGAAGAGGAAGAGAGAGGAGGAAGAGAGAGGAGGAAGAGAGAGGAGGAAGAGAGAATAGGAAAAGAGAAGAGGAAGAGAGAGGAGGAAGAGAGAGGAGGAAGAGAGAGGAGGAAGAGAGAGGTGGTAGAGAAAGGAGGAAGAGGGAGGAGAAAGAGAGAGGAAGAGAAGAGAGGAGGAAGAGAGAGGAGAAAGAGAGAGGAAGAAGAGAGAGGAGGAAGAGAGAGGAAGAGGAGAGAGGAGGAAAAGAGAAGAGGAAGAGAGAGGAGGAAGAAAGAGGAGGAAGAGAGAGGAGGAATAGAGAGGAGGAAGAGAGAGGTGGAAGACAGAGGAAGAGGATAGAGAAGGAAGAGAGAGGAGGAAGAGAGTAGAGGAAGAGAGAGGAAAAAGAGAGAGGAGGAAGAGAGAGGAGGAAGAGAGAGGAGGAAAAGAGAGGAGGAAGAGAGAGGAGGAAGAGAGAGGAGGTGTAGAGAGGAGGAAGCGAGAGGAGGAAGAGAGAGGAGGAATAGAGAGGTGGTAGAGAAAGGAGGAAGAGGGAGGAGAAAGAGAGAGGAAGAGAAGAGAAGAGGAAGAGAGAGGAGGAAGAGAGAGGAGAAAGAGAGAGGAGGAAGAGAGAGGAGGAAGAGAGAGGAAGAGAGAGGAAGAGGAGAGAGGAGGAAAAGAGAAGAGGAAGAGAGAGGAGGAAGAGAGAGGAGGAAGAGAGAGGAGGAAGAGAGAGGAGGAAGAGAGAGGAGGAAGAGAGAGGTGGTATAGAAAGGAGGAAGAGGGAGGAGAAAGAGAGAGAAAGAAGAGAGGAGGAAGAGAGAGGAGGAAGAGAGAGAAGAAAGAGAGAGGAGTAAGAGAGAGGAGGAAGAGAGAGGAAGAGGAGAGAGGAGGAAAAGAGAAGAGGAAGAGAGAGGAGGAAGAGAGAGGAGGAAGACAGAGGAGGAAGAGAGAGGAGGAAGAGAGAGCTGGAAGACAGAGGAGGAAGAGAGTGGAGGAAGAGAGAGGAAAAAGAGAGAGGAGGAAGACAGAGGAGGAAGAGGGAGGAGGAAGACAGATGAGGAAGAGAGAGGAGGAAGAGAGAGGAGGAAGAGAGGAAAAGGAGAGAGGAGGAAATGTGAGGAGGAAGAGAGAGGAGGAAGAGAGAGGAGGAAGAGAGAGGAGGAAGAGAGAGGTGGAAGACAGAGGAAGAGGAGAGAGAAGGAAGTCAGAGGAGGAAGAGAGTGGAGGAAGAGAGAGGAAAAAGAGAGAGGAGGAAGAGAGATGAGGAAGAGAGAGGAGGAAGAGAGAGGAGGAAGAGAGAGGAGGAAGAGAGAGGAAGAAGAGAGGAAAAGGAGAAAGGAGGAAAAGTGAGGAGGAAGAGAGAGGAGGAAAAGAGAGGAAGAGGAGAGAGGAGGAAAAGAGAAGAGGAAGAGAGAGGAGGAAGAGAGAGGAGGGGTAGAGAGGAGGAAGAGGGAGGAGAAAGAGAGAGGAAGAGAATAGAGGAGGAAGAGAGAGGAGGAAGAGAGAGGAGAAACAGATAGGAGGAAGAGAGAGGAGGAAGAGAGAGGAAGTGGAGAGAGGAGGAAAAGAGAAGAGGAAGAGAGAGGAGGAAGAGAGAGGAGGAAGAGAGAGGAGGAAGAGAGAGGAGGAAGAGAAAGGTGGAAGACAGAGGAAGAGGAGAGAGAAGGAAGACAGAGGAGGAAGAGAGTGGAGGAAGACAAAGGAAAAAGAGTGAGGAGGAAGAGAGAGGAGGAAGAGAGAGGAGGAAAAGAGACTAAGAGGAGAGAGGAGAAAGAGAGGAAAAGGAGAGAGGAGGAAAAGTGAGGAGAAGAGAGAGGATGAAAGAGAAGAGGAAGAGAGAGGAGGAAGAGAGAGGAGGAAGAGAGAGGAGGAAGAGAGAGGAGGAAGAGAGAGAAGGAAGAGAGTGGAGGAAGAGAGAGGAGGAAGAGAGAGCTGGAAGACAGAGGAAGAGGAGAGAGAAGGAAGACAGAGGAGAAAGAGAGTGGAGGAAGAGAAAGGAAAAAGAGAAAGGAGGAAGAGAGAGGAGGAAGAGAGAGGAGGAAGAGAGAGGAGGAAAAGAGACTAAGAGGAGAGAGGAGTAAGAGAGGAAAAGGAGAGAGGAGGAAATGTGAGGAGGAAGAGAGAGGAGGAAGAGAGAGGAGGAAGAGAGAGGAGGAAGAGAGAGGAGGAAAAGAGAGGAAGAGGAGAGAGGCGGAAGAGAGGAAAAGGAGAGAGGAGGAAAAGTGAGGAGGAAGAGAGAGGAGGAAAAGAGAAGAGGAAGAGAGAAGAGGAAGAGTGAGGAGGAAGAGAGAGGAGGAAGAGAGAGGAGGAAGAGAGAGGAGGAAGAGAGAGAAGGACGAGAGAGGAGGAAGAGGGAGGAGGAAGAGAAAGGAGAAGAGAGAGGAAGAGGAGAGAGGAGGAAAAGAGAAGAGTAAGAGAGAGGAGGAAGAGAGAGCAGGAAGAGAGAGAAGGAAGAGAGAGGAGGAAGAGAGAGGAGGAAGCGAGAGGAGGAAGAGAGAGGAGGATGACAGAGGAAGAGGAGAGAATAGGAAAAGAGAAGAGGAAGAGAGAGGAGGAAGAGAGAGGAGGAAGAGAGAGGAGGAAGAGAGAGGAGGAAGAGAGAAGAGGAAGAGAGAGGAGGAAGAGAGAGGAGGAAGAGAGAGGTGGTAGAGAAAGGAGGAAGAGAGAGGAGAAAGAGAGAGGAAGAGAAGAGAGGAGGAAGAGAGAGGAGAAAGAGAGAGGAGGAAGAGAGAGGAGGAAGAGAGAGGAAGAGGAGAGAGGAGGAGAAGAGAAGAGGAAGAGAGAGGAGGAAGAGAGAGGAGGAAGAGAGAGGAGGAAGAGAGAGGAGGAAAGAGAGGAGGAAGAGAGAGGAAGAGGATAGAGAAGGAAGACAGAGGAGGAAAAGAGTGGAGGAAGAGAGAGGAAAAGAGAGAGGAGGAAGAGAGAGGAGGAAGAGAGAGGAGGAAGAGAGAGGAAGAAGAGAGGAAAAGGAGAGAGGAGGAAAAGTGAGGAAGGAGGAAGAGAGAGGAGAAAATAGAAGATGAAGAGAGAGGAGGAAGAGAGAGGAGGAAGAGAGAGGAGGGGTAGAGAAGAGGAAGCGAGAGGATGAAGAGAGAGGAGGAATAGACAGGAGGAAGAGAGAGGAGGAAAAGAGAGGAAGAAAAGAGAGGAGGAAAAGAGAAGAGGAAGAGAGAGGAGGAAGAGAGAGGAGGAGTAGAGAGGAGGGAGAAGAGAGGAGAAAGAGAGAGGAAGAGAGAGAGGAGGAAGAGAGTGGAGGAAGAGAGATGAGAAAGAGAGAGGAGGAAGAGAGAGGAGGAAGAGAGAGGAAGTGGAGAGAGGAGGAAAAGAGAAGAGGAAGAGAGAGGAGGAAGAGAGAGGAGGAAGAGAGAGGAGGAAGAGAGAGGAGGAAGAGAAAGGTGGAAGACAGAGGAAGAGGAGAGAGAAGGAAGATAGAGGAGAAGAGAGTGGAGGAAGAGAAAGGAAAATTAGAGAGGAGGAAGAGAGAGGAGGAAGAGAGAGGAGGAAGAGAGAAGAGGAAGAGAGAGAAGGAAGAGAGAGGAGGAAGAGAGAGGAGGAAGAGAGAGGAGGAAGAGAGAGGAAGAGGAGAGAGGAGGAAAGAGAAGAGTAAGAGAGAGGAGGAAGAGAGAGGAGGAAGAGAGAGGAGGAAGAGAGAGAAGGAAGAGAGAGGAGGAAGAGAGAGGAGAAAGAGAGAGGAGGAATAGAGAGGAGGAAGAGAGAGGTGGAAGACAGAGGAAGAGGATAGAGAAGGAAGACAGAGGAGGAAGAGAGTGGAGGAAGAGAGAGGAAAAGAGAGAGGAGGAAGAGAGAGGAGGAAGAGAGAGGAGGAAGAGAGAAGAGGACGAGAGAGGAGGAAGAGAGAGGAGGATGAGAGAGGAAGAGGAGAGAATAGGAAAAGAGAAGAGAAGAGAGAGGAGGAAGAGAGAGGAGGAAGAGAAAGGAGGAAGAGAGAGGAGGAAGAGAGAGGTGGTAGAGAAAGGAGGAAGAGGGAGGAGAAAGAGAGAGGAGAGAAGAGAGGAGGAAGAGACAGGAGAAAGAGAGAGGAGGAAGAGAGAGGAGGAAGAGAGAGGAAGAGGAGAGAGAGGAGAAGAGAAGAGGAAGAGAGAGGAGGAAGAGAGAGGAGGAAGAGAGAGGAGAAAGAGAGAGGAGGAAGAGAGAGGAGGTGTAGAGAGGAGGAAGCGAGAGGAGGAAGAGAGAGAAGGAATAGAGAGGTGGTAGAGAAAGGAGGAAGAGGGAGGAGAAAGAGAGAGAAGAGAAGAGAGGAGGAAGAGAGAGGAGAAGGAGAGAGGAGAAAGAGAGAGGAGGAAGAGAGAGGAGGAAGAGAGAGGAAGAGGAGAGAGGAGGAAAGAGAAGAGGAAGAGAGAGGAGGAAGAGAGAGGAGGAAGAGAGAGGAGGAAATGAGGGGAGGAAGAGAGAGAGGAAGAGACAAGAAAGAAGAGAGGAAGAAGAGAGGAGGAAAGAGAGAGGAGAAAGAGAGAGGAGGAAGAGAGAGGAGGAAGAGAGAGGAGGAAGAGAGAGGAAGAGGAGAGAGGAGGAAAAGAGAAGAGGAAGAGAGACGAGGAAGAGAGAGGAGGAAGACAGAGGAGGAAGAGAGAGGAGGAAGAGAGAGCTGGAAGACAGAGGAGGAAGACAGTGGAGGAAGAGAGAGGAAAAAGAGAGAGGAGGAAGACAGAGGAGGAAGAGGGAGGAGGAAGACAGAGGAGGAAGAGAGAGGAGGAAGAGAGAGGAGGAAGAGAGGAAAAGGAGAGAGGAGGAAATGTGAGGAGGAAGAGAGAGGAGGAAGAGAGAGGAGGAAGAGAGAGGAGGAAGAGAGAGGAGGAAGAGAGAGGTGGAAGACAGAGAAAGAGGAGAGAGAAGGATTCAGAGGAGGAAGAGAGTGGAGGAAGAGAGAGGAAAAAGAGAGAGGAGGAAGAGAGATGAGGAAGAGAGAGGAGGAAGAGAGAGGAGGAAGAGAGAGAAGGAAGAGAGAGGAAGAAGAGAGGAAAAGGAGAGAGGAGGAAAAGTGAGGAGGAAGAGAGAGGAGAAAAGAGAAGATGAAGAGAGAGAAGGAAGAGAGAGGAGGAAGAGAGAGGAGGGGTAGAGAAAAGGAAGCGAGAGGAGAGAGAGAGGAGGAATAGAGAGGAGGAAAGAGAGAGGAGGAAAAGAGAGGAAGAGGAGAGAGGAGGAAAAGAGAGAGGAAGAGAAAGGAGGAAGAGAGAGGAGGAGTAGAGAGGAGGAAGAGGGAGGAAAAAGAGAGAGGAAGAGAAGAGAGGAGGAAGAGAGAGGAGGAAGAGAGAGGAGAAAGAGAGAGGAGGAAGAGAGAGGAGGAAGAGAGAGGAAGTGGAGAGAGGAGGAAAAGAGAAAAGGAAGAGAGAGGAGGAAGAGAGAGGAGGAAGAGAGAGGAGGAAGAGAGAGGAGGAAGAGAAAGGTGGAAGACAGAGGAAGAGGAGAGAGAAGGAAGACAGAGGAGGAAGAGAGTGGAGGAAGAGAAAGGAAAAAGAGAGAGGAGAAGAGAGAGGAGGAAGAGAGAGGAGGAAGAGAGAGGAGGAAAGAGACTAAGAGGAGAGAGGAGTAAGAGAGGAAAAGGAGAGAGGAGGAAAAGTGAGGAGGAAGAGAGAGGTTGAAAAGAGAAGAGGAAAAGAGAGGAGGAAGAGAGAGGAGGAAGAGAGAGGAGGAAGAGAGAAGAGGAAGAGAGAGAAGGAAGAGAGAGGAGGAAGAGAGAGGAGGAAGAGAGAGGAGGAAGAGAGAGGAAGAGGAGAGTGAAGGAAAAGAGAAGAGTAAGAGAGAGGAGGAAGAGAGAAGAGGAAGAGAGAGAAGGAAGAGAGAGGAGGAAGAGAGAGGAGGAAGCGAGAGGAGGAAGAGAGAGGAGGATGAGAGAGGAAGAGGAGAGAACAGGAGAAGAGAAGAGGAAGAGAGAGGAGGAAGAGAGAGCAGGAAGAGAGAGGAGGAAGAGAGAGGAGGAAGAGAGAGGAGGAAGAGAGAGGAGGAAGAGAGAGGAGGATGAGAGAGGAGGAAGAGAGAGGTGGTGGAGAAATGAGGAAGAGGGAGGAGAAAGAGAGAGAAAGAGAAGAGAGGAGGAAGAGAGAGGAGAAAGAGAGAGGAGGAAGAGAGAGGAGGAAGAGAGAGGAAGAGGAGAGAGGAGGAAAAGAGAAGAGGAAGAGAGAGGAGGAAGAGAGAGGAGGAAGAGAGAGGAGGAATAGAGAGGAGGAAGAGATAGGAGGGAGAGAGAGGAAGAAGAGAGAGGAGGAAGGAGAGGAGGAAGAGAGATGGAAGAGAAAGGCGGAAAAAGGGAGGAGAAAGAGAGAGGAAGAGAAGAGAGGAGGAAGAGAGAGGAGGAAGGAGAGGAGAAAGAGAGAGCAGGAAGAGAGAGGAGGGAAGAGAGAGGAGGAAGAGAGAGCAGGAAGAGAGAGGAGGAAAGAGAATAGGAAGAGAGAGGAGGAAGAGAGAGGAGGAAGAGAGAGGAGGGGTAGATAGTGGAAGCGAGAGGAGGCAGCCAGAGGAGGAAGAGAGAGGAGGAAGAGAGAGGAGGAAGAGAGAGGAGGAAGAGAGGAAAAGGAGAGAGGAGGAAAAGTGAGGAGGAAGAGAGAGGAGTAAAAGAGAGGAGGAAGACAGAGGAAGAGGAGAGAGGAGTAAAAGTGAGGAGGAAGAGAGAGGAGGAAAAGAGAAGGAAAGAGAGAGGAGGAAGAGAGAGGGGAAGAGAGAGGAGGGGTAGAGAGGAGGAAGATAAAGGAGGAAGAGAGAGGAAGAGGAGAGAGGAGGAAAAGAGAAGACGAAGAGAGAGGAGGAAGAGAGAGGAGGAAGAGAGAGGAGGAAGAGAGGAGGAAAGAGAGAGGAGGAAGAGAGAGGAGGAAGAGAGAGGAGGAGAGAGAGGAGAGGAAGATAGAGGAGGAAGAGAGAGGAGGAAGAGAGAAGAGGAAGATAGAGGAGGAAGAGAGAGGAGGAAGAGAGAGGAGGAAGAGAGAGGAGGAAGAGAGATGTGGTAGAGAAAGGAGGAAGAGGGAGGAGAAGAGAGAAGAAGAGAAGAGAAGAGGAAGAGAGAGGAGGAAGAGAGAGGAGAAAGAGAGAGGAGGAAGAGAGAGGAGGAAGAGAGAGGAAGAGGAGAGAGGAGGAAAAGAGAAGAGGAGGAGAGAGGAGGAAGAGAGAGGAGGAAGAGAGAGGAGGAAGAGAGAGGAGGAAGAGAGAGGAGGAAGAGAGAGCTGGAAGACAGAGGAGGAAGAGAGTGGAGGAAGAGAGAGGAAAAAGAGAGAGGAGGAAGACAGAGGAGGAAGAGGGAGGAGGAAGACAGAGGAGGAAGACAGAGGAGGAAGAGAGAGGAGGAAGAGAGGAAAAGGAGAGAGGAGGAAATATGAGGAGGAAGAGAGAGGAGGAAGAGAGAGGAGAAAGAGAGAGGAGGAAGACAGAGGAAGAGGAGAGAGGAGTAAAAGTGAGGAGGAAGAGAGAGGAGGAAAAGAGAAGGGAAAGAGAGAGGAGGAAGAGAGAGGGGAAGAGAGAGGAGGGGTAGAGAGGAGGAAGATAAAGGAGGAAGAGAGAGGAAGAGGAGAGAGGAGGAAAGAGAAGACGAGAGAAGAGGAGGAGAGAGGAGAAGAGAGTAGAAGGAGAGAGTAAGGAAAGAGAGAGGAGGAAGAGAGAGGAGGAAGAGAGAGGAGGAAGAGAGAGGAGGAGATAGAGGAGGAAGAGAGAGGAGGAAGAGAGAAGAGGAAGATAGAGGAGGAAGAGAGAGGAGGAAGAGAGAGGAGGAAGAGAGAGGAGGAAGAGAGATGTGGTAGAGAAAGGAGGAAGAGGAGGAGAAAGAGAGAAGAAGAGAAGAGAAGAGGAAGAGAGAGGAGAAGAGAGAGGAAAAAGAGAGAGGAGGAAGAGAGAGGAGGAAGAGAGAGGAAGAGGAGAGAGGAGGAAAAGAGAAGAGGAAGAGAGAGGAGGAAGAGAGAGGAGGAAGAGAGAGGAGGAAGAGAGGAGGAAGAGAGAGGAGGAAGAGAGAGCTGGAAGACAGAGGAGGAAGAGAGTGGAGAAGAGAGAGGAAAAAGAGAGAGGAGGAAGACAGAGGAGGAAGAGGGAGGAGGAAGACAGAGGAGGAAGACAGAGGAGGAAGAGAGAGGAGGAAGAGAGGAAAAGGAGAGAGGAGGAAATATGAGGAGGAAGAGAGGAGGAAGAGAGAGGAGAAAGAGAGAGGAGGAAGAGAGAGTAGTAAGAGAGAGGTGGAAGACAGAGGAAGAGGAGAGAGAAGGAAAGTCAGAGGAGGTAGAGAGTGGAGGAAGAGAGAGGAAAAAGAGAGAGGAGGAAGAGAGATGAGGAAGAGAGGAGAGGAAGAAAGAGGAGGAAGAGAGAGGAGGAAGAGAGAGGAAGAAGAGAGGAAAAGGAGAGAGGAGGAAAGTGAGGAGGAAGAGAGAGGAGAAAGAGAAGATGAAGAGAGAGTAGGAAGAGAGAGGAGGAAGAGAGAGGAGGGGTAGAGAAGAGGAAGCGAGAGGAGGAAGAGAGAGGAGGAATAGATAAGAGGAAGAGAGAGGAGAAAAGAGAGGAAGAGAAGAGAATAGGAAAAGAGAAGAGGAAGAGAGAGGAGGAAGAGAGAGGAGGGGTAGAGAGGAGGAAGAGGGAGGAGAAAGAGAGAGGAAGAGAAGAGAGGAGGAAGAGAGAGGAGGAAGAGAGAAGAGAAAGAGAGAGGAGGAAGAGAGAGGAGGAAGAGAGAGGAAGTGGAGAGAGGAGGAAAAGAGAAGAGGAAGAGAGAGGAGGAAGAGAAAGGAAAAAGAGAGAGGAGGAAGAGAGAGGAGGAAAAGAGACTAAGAGGAGAGAGGAGGAAGAGAGGAAAAGGAGAGAGGAGGAAAGTGAGGAGGAAGAGAGAGGGGGGTATGTAGAAGGATGAAAAGAGAAGAGGAAGAGAGAGGAGGAAGAGAGAGGAGGAAGAGAGAGGAGGAAGAGAGAGAAGGAGAGAGAGGAGGAAGAGAGAGGAGGAAGAGAGAGGAGGAAGAGAGAGGAGGAAGAGAGAGGAGGAAGAGAGAGGAGGATGACAGAGGAAGAGGAGAGAATAGGAAAAGAGAAGAGGAAGAGAGAGGAGGAAGAGAGAGGAGGAAGAGAGAGGAGGAAGAGAGAGGAGGAAGAGAGAAGAGGAAGAGAGAGGAGGAAGAGAGAGGAGGAAGAGAGAGGAGGAAGAGAGAGGAGGAAGAGAGAGGAGAAAGAGAGAGGAAGAGAAGAGAGGAGGAAGAGAGAGGAGAAAGAGAGAGGAGGAAGAGAGAGGAGGAAGAGAGAGGAAGAGGAGAGAGGAGGAGAAGAGAAGAGGAAGTGAGAGGAGGAAGAGAGAGGAGGAAGAGAGAGGAGGAAGAGAGAGGAGGAAAAGAGAGGAGGAAGAGAGAGGAGGAAAAGAGAGGAGGAAGAGAGAGGAAGAGGATAGAGAAGGAGACAGAGGAGGAAAAGAGTGGAGGAAGAGAGAGGAAAAGAGAGAGGAGGAAGAGAGATGAGGAAGAGAGAGGAGGAAGAGAGAGGAGGAAGAGAGAGGAGGAAGAGAGAGGAAGAAGAGAGGAAAAGGAGAGAGGAGGAAAAGTGAGGAGGAAGAGAGAGGAGAAATAGAAGATGAAGAGAGAGGAGGAAGAGAGAGGAGGAAGAGAGAGGAGGGGTAGAGAAGAGGAAGCGAGAGGATGAAGAGAGAGGAGGAATAGACAGGAGGAAGAGAGAGGAGGAAAAGAGAGGAAGAAAAGAGAGGAGGAAAAGAGAAGAGGAGAGAGAGGAGGAAGAGAGAGGAGGAGTAGAGAGGAGGAAGAGGGAGGAGAAAGAGAGAGGAAGAGAAGAGAGGAGGAAGAGAGAGGAGGAAGAGAGATGAGAAAGAGAGAGGAGAAGAGAGAGGAGGAAGAGAGAGGAAGTGGAGAGAGGAGGAAAAGAGAAGAGGAAGAGAGAGGAGGAAGAGAGAGGAGGAAGAGAGAGGAGGAAGAGAGAGGAGGAAGAGAAAGGTGGAAGACAGAGGAAGAGGAGAGAGAAGGAAGATAGAGGAGGAAGAGAGTGGAGGAAGAGAAGGAAAATGAGAGAGGAGGAAGAGAGAGGAGGAAGAGAGAGGAGAGGAAGAGAGAAGAGGAGAGAGAGAAGAAGAGAGAGGAGGAAGAGAGAGGAGGAAGAGAGAGGAAGAGGAGAGAGGAAGAAAAGAGAAGAGTAAGAGAGAGGAGAAGAGAGAGGAGGAAGAGAGAGGAGGAAGAGAGAGAAGGAAGAGAGAGGAGGAAGAGAGAGGAGAAAGAGAGAGGAGGAATAGAGAGGAGGAAGAGAGAGGTGGAAGACAGAGAAGAGGATAGAGAAGGAAGACAGAGGAGGAAGAGAGTGGAGGAAGAGAGAGGAAAAAGAGAGAGGAGGAAGAGAGAGGAGGAAGAGAGAGGAGGAAGAGAGAAGAGGACGAGAGGAGGAAGAGAGAGAGGATGAGAGAGGAAGAGGAGAGAATAGGAAAAGAGAAGAGGAAGAGAGAGGAGGAAGAGAGAGGAGGAAGAGAGAGGAGGAATAGAGAGGAGGAAGAGAGAGGTGGTAGAGAAAGGAGGAAGAGGGAGGAGAAAGAGAGAGGAAGAGAAGAGAGGAGGAAGAGATAGGAGAAAGAGAGAGGAGGAAGAGGAGGAGGAAAAGAGAGGAAGAGGAGAGAGGAGGAGAAGAGAAGAGGAAGAGAGAGGAGGAAGAGAGAGGAGGAAGAGAGAGGAGGAAGAGAGAGGAGAAAGAGAGAGGAGGAAGAGAGAGGAGGTGTAGAGAGGAGGAAGCGAGAGGAGGGAAGAGAGAGAAGGAATAGAGAGGTGGTAGAGAAAGGAGGAAGAGGGAGGAGAAAGAGAGAGGAAGAGAAGAGAGGAGGAAGAGAGAGGAGAAGAGAGAGGAGAAAGAGAGAGGAGGAAGAGAGAGGAGGAAGAGAGAGGAAGAGGAGAGAGGAGGAAAGAGAAGAGAAGAGAGAGGAGGAATAGAGAGGAGGAAGAGAGACGAGGAAATGAGGGGAGGAAGAGAGAGAGGAAGAGACAGAAAGAAGAGAGGAGGAAGAGAGAGGAGGAAGAGAGAGGAGAAAGAGAGAGGAGGAAGTGAGAGGAGGAAGAGAGAGGAAGAGGAGAGAGGAGGAAAGAGAAGAGGAAGAGAGAGGAGGAAGAGAGAGGAGGAAGACAGAGGAGGAAGAGAGAGGAGGAAGAGAGAGCTGGAAGACAGAGGAGGAAGACAGTGGAGGAAGAGAGAGGAAAAAGAGAGAGGAGGAAGACAGAGGAGGAAGAGGGAGGAGGAAGACAGAGGAGGAAGAGAGAGGAGGAAGAGAGAGGAGGAAGAGAGGAAAAGGAGAGAGGAGGAAATGTGAGGAGGAAGAGAGAGGAGGAAGAGAGAGGAGGAAGAGAGAGGAGGAAGAGAGAGGTGGAAGACAGAGAAAGAGGAGAGAGAAGGAAGTCAGAGGAGGAAGAGAGTGGAGGAAGAGAGAGGAAAAAGAGAGAGGAGGAAGAGAGATGAGGAAGAGAGAGGAGGAAGAGAGAGAGAAGAGAGAGAGAGGAAGAGAGAGGAAGAAGAGAGGGAAAAGGAGAGAGGAGGAAAAGTGAGGAGGAAGAGAGAGGAGAAAAGAGAAGATGAAGAGAGAGAAGGAAGAGAGAGAGGAAGAGTAGAGGAGGGTAGAGAAGAGGAAGCGAGAGGAGGAAGAGAGAGGAGGAATAGAGAGGAGGAAGAGAGAGGAGAAAAAGAGAGGAAGAGGAGAGAGGAGGAAAGAGAAGAGGAAGAGAAAGGAGGAAGAGAGAGGAGGAGTAGAGAGGAGGAAGAGGGAGGAAAAGAGAGAGGAAGAGAAGAGAGGAGGAAGAGAGAGGAGGAAGAGAGAGGAGAAGAGAGAGAGAGGAGAGAGAGAGAGGAAGAGAGAGGAAGTGGAGAGAGGAGGAAAGAGAAGAGGAAGAGAGAGGAGAGAGAGGAGGAAGAGAGAGGAGAAGAGAGAGGAGGAAGAGAAAGGTGGAAGACAGAGGAAGAGGAGAGAGAAGGAAGACAGAGGAGGAAGAGAGTGACGAAGAGAAAGGAAAAAGAGAGAGGAGGAAGAGAGAGGAGGAAGAGAGAGGAGGAAGAGAGAGGAGGAAAAGAGACTAAGAGGAGAAAGGAGTAAGAGAGGAAAAGGAGAGAGGAGGAAAAGTGAGGAGGAAGAGAGAGGATGAAAGAGAAGAGGAAGAGAGAGGAGGAAGAGAGAGGAGGAAGAGAGAGGAGGAAGAGAGAAGAGGAAGAGAGAGAAGGAAGAGAGAGGAGGAAGAGAGAGGAGGAAGAGAGAGGAGGAAGAGAGAGGAAGAGGAGAGTGAAGGAAAAGAGAAGAGTAAGAGAGAGGAGGAAGAGAGGAAGAGGGAAGAGAGAGAAGGAAGAGAGAGGAGGAAGAGAGAGGAAGAAGCGAGAGGAGGAAGAGAGAGGAGGATGAGAGAGGAAGAGGAGAGAACAGGAGAAGAGAAGAGGAAGAGAGAGGAGGAAGAGAGAGCAGGAAGAGAGAGGAGGAAGAGAGAGGAGGAAGAGAGAGGAGGAAGAGAGAGGAGGAAGAGAGAGGAGGATGAGAGAGGAGGAAGAGAGAGGTGGTGGAGAAATGAGGAGAGGGAGGAGAAAGAGAGAGAAAGAGAGAGAGGAGGAAGAGAGAGGAGAAAGAGAGAGGAGGAAGAGAGAGGAGGAAGAGAGAGAAGAGGAGAGAGGAGGAAAAGAGAAGAGGAAGAGAGAGGAGGAAGAGAGAGGAGGAAGAGAGAGGAGGAATAGAGAGGAGGAAGAGATAGGAGGGAGAGAGAGGAAGAAGAGAGAGGAGAAGGAGAGAGGAAGAGAGAGATGGAAGAGATAGGCGGAAAAGAGAGGAGAAAGAGAGAGGAAGAGAAGAGAGAAGGAAGAAGAGGAGGAAGGAGAGGAGAAAGAGAGAGCAGGAAGAGAGAGGAGGAAGAGAGAGAGAAGGAGAGAGCAGGAAGAGAGAGGAGGAAAAGAGAATAGGAAGAGAGAGGAGGAAGAGAGAGGAGGAAGAGAGAGGAGGGGTAGATAGGAGGAAGCGAGAGGAGGAAGCCAGAGGAGGAAGAGAGAGGAGGAGAGAGAGGAGGAAGAGAGAGGAGGAAGAGAGGAAAAGGAGAGAGGAGGAAAGTGAGGAGGAAGAGAGAGGAGTAAAGAGAGGAGGAAGACAGAGGAGAGGAGAGAGGAGTAAAATGTGAGGAGGAAGAGAGAGGAGGAAAAGAGAAGGGGAAGAGAGAGGAGGAAGAGAGAGGGGAAGACAGAGGAGGGTAGAGAGGAGGAAGATAAAGGAGGAGAGAGAGGAAGAGGAGAGAGGAGGAAAAGAGAAGACGAAGAGAGAGGAGGAAGAGAGAGGAGGAAGAGAGAGGAGGAGAGAGAGAGAGTGAGAGGAAGAGAGAGGAGAAGAGAGAGGAGGAAGAGAGAGGAGGAGAGAGATGTGGAAGGGAGAGGAAGAGGAGAGAGGAGGAAAAGAGAAAAGGAAGAAAGAGGAGGAAGAGAGAGGAGGAAGAGAGAGGAGGGGTAGAGAGGAGGAAGATATAGGAGGAAGAGAGAGGAGGAAGAGGAGGTGGAAGAGAAAGGAGGAAGAGGGAGGAGAAAGAGAGAGGTGGAAGACAGAGGAGAAGAGGTTGGAGGAGAGAGAGGAAAAAGAGAGAGGAGGAAGAGCGAGGAGGAAGAGAGAGGAGGAAGATAGAGGAGGAAGAGAGAGGAGGAAGAGAGAGGAGGAAGAGAGAGGAGGAAGAGAGGAAAAGGAGAGAGGAGGAAACGTGAGGAGGAAGAGAGAGGAGAAAAGAGAAGAGGAAGATAGAGGAGGAAGAGAGAGGAGGAAGAGAGAGGAGGAAGAGAGAGGAGGAAGAGAGATGTGGTAGAGAAAGGAGGAAGAGGGAGGAGAAAGAGAGAAGAAGAGAAGAGAAAAGGAAGAGAGAGGAGGAAGAGAGAGGAGAAAGAGAGGGAGGAAGAGAGAGGAGGAAGAGAGAGGAAGAGGAGTGAGGAGAAGAGAGAGAGAAGAGGAGAGAGAGGAAGAGAGAGGAGGAAGAGAGAGGAGGAAGAGAGAGGAGGAAGAGAGGAGGAAGAGAGAGCTGGAAGACAGAGGAGGAAGAGAGTGGAGGAAGAGAGAGGAAAAAGAGAGAGGAGGAAGACAGAGGAGGAAGAGGGAGGAGGAAGACAGAGGAGGAAGACAGAGGAGGAAGAGAGAGGAGAAGAGAGGAAAGGAGAGAGGAGGAAATATGAGGAGAAGAGAGAGGAGGAAGAGAGAGGAGAAAGAGAGAGGAGGAAGAGAGAGTAGGAAGAGAGAGGTGGAAGACAGAGGAAGAGGAGAGAGAAGGAAGTCAGAGGAGGAAGAGAGTGGAGAAGAGAGAGAAAAAGAGAGAGGAGGAAGAGAGATGAGGAAGAGAGAGAGGAAGAAAGAGGAGGAAGAGAGAGGAGGAAGAGAGAGGAAGAAGAGAGGAAAAGGAGAGAGGAGGAAAAGTGAGGAGGAAGAGAGAGGAGAAAAGAGAAGATGAAGAGAGAGTAGGAAGAGAGAGGAGGAAGAGAGAGGAGGGGTAGAGAAGAGGAAGCGAGAGGAGGAAGAGAGAGGAGGAATAGATAAGAGGAAGAGAGAGGAGGAAAGAGAGGAAGAGAGAGAATAGGAAAAGAGAAGAGGAAGAGAGAGGAGGAAGAGAGAGGAGGGGTAGAGAGGAGGAAGAGGGAGGAGAAAGAGAGAGGAAGAGAAGAGAGGAGGAAGAGAGAGGAGGAAGAGAGAGAGAAAGAGAGAGGAGGAAGAGAGAGGAGGAAGAGAGAGGAAGTGGAGAGAGGAGGAAATGAGAAGAGGAAGAGAGAGGAGGAAGAGAAAGGAAAAGAGAGAGGAGGAAGAGAGAGGAGGAAAAGAGACTAAGAGGAGAGGAGGAAGAGAGGAAAAGGAGAGAGGAGGAAAAGTGAGGAGGAAGAGAGAGGATGAAAAGAGAAGAGGAAGAGAGAGGAGGAAGAGAGAGGAGGAAGAGAGAGGAGGAAGAGAGAGAAGGAAGAGAGAGGAGGAAGAGAGAGGAGGAAGAGAGAGGAGGAAGAGAGAGGAAGAGGAGAGAGGAGGAAAAGAGAAGAGTAAGAGAGAGGAGGAAGAGAGAGAAGAAGAGAGAGAAGGAAGAGAGAGGAGAAAGAGAGAGGAGAAGAGAGAGGAGGAAGCGAGAGGAGGAAGAGAGAGAAGGATGAGAGAGGATGAGGAGAAATAGGAGAAGAGAAGAGGAAAAGAGAGGAGGAAGAGAGAGGAGGAAGAGAGAGGAGGAAGAGAGAGGAGGAAGAGAGAGGAATGAGAGAGAAGAGAGAGAATAGCAGAAGAGAAGAGGAGAGAGAGGAGGAAGAGGAGGAGGAAGAGAGAGGAGGTGTAGAGAGGTGGAAGAGAGAGGAGGAAGTGAGAGAAAGAGGAGAGAGGAGGAAAAGAGAGAGAGGAAGAGAGAGGAGAGAGAGGAGGAAGAGAGAGGAGGAAGAGGAGAGGAGGAAGAGAGAGGAGGAAGAAAGAGGTGGTAGAGAAAGGAGGAAGAGGGAGGAGAAAGAGAGAGGAAGAGAAGAGAGGAGGAAGAGAGAGGAGCAAGAGAGAGGAGAAAGAGAGAGGAGGAAGAGAGAGGAGGAAGAGAGAGGAAGAGGAGAGAGGAGGAAAAGAGAAGAGGAAGAGAGTGGAGGAAGAGAGAGGAGAAAGAGAGAGGAGGAAGAGAGAGGAGGAAGAGAGGAAGAGGAGAGAGGAGGAAAAGAGAAGAGGAAGAGAGAGGAGGAAGAGAGAGGAGGAAGACAGAGGAGGAAGAGAGAGGAGGAAGAGAGAAGAGGAAAAGAGAGGAAGAGGAGAGAGGAGGAAAAGAGAAGAGGAAGAGAGTGGAGGGAAGAGAGAGGAGGAAGAGAGAGAAGGAAGAGAGAGCTGGAAGACAGAGAAGAGGGGAGAGAAGGAAGACAGAGGAGGAAGAGAGTGGAGGAAGAGAGAGGAAAAAGATGAGAGGAGGAAGAGAGAGGAGGAAGGAGGGAGGAGGAAGACAGAGGAGGAAGAGAGAGGAGGAAGAGAGAGGAGGAAGAGAGGAAAAGGAGAGAGGAGGAAATGTGAGGAGGAAGAGAGAGGAGGAAGAGAGAGGAGGAAGAGAGAGGAGAAAGAGAGAGAATGAAGAGAGAGGTGGAAGAGAGAGGAGGAAAAGAGAGGAATAGAAGAGAGGAGGAAGAGGGAAGGAGGAAGAGAAAGGAGGAAGAGAAAGGAGGAAGAGAGAGGAGGAAGAGAGAGGAGTAGGAGAGAGGAGAAGAGACAGGAGGAAGAGAGAGGATAGAGACAGGAGAAAGAGGGAGGTGGAAGAGGGAGAGGAAGAGAGAGGAAGAGAAAAGATGAGGAAAAAGGAGGAGAAGAGGGAGGAGGAAGAGAAAGGAAAAAGAGAAAGGAGGAGGAGAGAGGAGAATAATAGAGAAGGAAGAGAGAGGAGGAAGAGAAAGGAAAATGAGAGAGAAGGAAGTGAGAGGAAAAGGGGAGAGGAGAGAGAGAGAATGGAAAGACAGGAGGACAGAGAGGAGGAAGAGAGAGGAGGAAGAGAGAGGAGGAAGAGAGAGGAGAAAGAGAGAGGAGGTAGAGAAAGGAGAAGAGGGAGGAGAAAGAGAGAGGAGAGAAGAGAGGGGAAGAGAGAGGAGGAAGAGAGAGGAGAAAGAGAGAGGAGGAAGAGAGAGGAGGAAGAGAGAGGAAGAGGAGAGAGGAGGAAAAGAGAAGAGGAAGAGAGAGGAGGAAGAGAGAACTGGAAGACAGAGGAAGAGGAGAGAGAAGGAAGACAAAGGAGAAAGAGAGTGGAGGAAGAGAGAGGAAAAAGAGAGAGGAGGAAGAGAGAGGAGGAAGAGGAGGACGAAGACAGAGGAGGAAGAGAGAGGAGGAAGAGAGAGGAGGAAGAGAGGAAAGGAGAGAGGAGGAAATGTGAGGAGGAAGAGAGAGGAGGAAGAGAGAGGAGAAGAGAGAGGAGGAAGAGAGAGGAGGAAAACAGAGGAAGAGGAGGAGAGGCGGAAGAGAGGAAAAGGAGAGAGGAGGAAAAGTGAGGAGGAAGAGAGAGGAGGAAAAGAGAAGAGGAAGAGAGAAGAGGAAGAGTGAGGAGGAAGAGAAAGGAGGAAGAGAGGAGGAGGAGAGAGGAGAAGAGAGAGGAGGAAGAGAGAGAAGGAAGAGAGAGGAGGAAGAGCGAGGAGGAAAGAGAGAGGAGGAAGAGAGAGGAAGAGGAGAGAGGAGGAAAAGAGAAGAGTTAAGAGAGAGGAGGAAGAGAGAGCAGGAAGAGAGAGAAGGAAAGAGAAGAGGAGGAAGAGAGAGGAGGAAGCGAGAGGAGGAAGAGAGAGGAGGAAGAGAGAGGAGGAAGAGAGAGGAGGATGAGAGAGGAAGAGAAGAGAATAGGAAAAGAGAAGAGGAAGAGAGAGGAGGAAGAGAGAGGAGGAAGAGAGAGGAGGAAGAGAGAGGAGGAAGAGAGAGGTGGTAGAGAAAGGAGGAAGAGGGAGGAGAAAGAGAGAGGAAGAGAAGAGAGGAGGAAGAGAGAGGAGAAAGAGAGAGGAGGAAGAGAGAGGAGGAAGAGAGAGGAAGAGGAGAGAGGAGGAAAACAGAAGAGGAAGAGAGAGGAGGAAGAGAGAGGAGGAAGAGAGAGGAGGAATAGAGAGGAGGAAGAGAGAGGTGGAAGACAGAGGAAGAGGATAGAGAAGGAAAACAGAGGAGGAAGAGAGTGGAGGAAAGAGAGAGGAAAAAGAGAGAGGAGGAAGAGAGAGGAGGAAGAGAGAGGAGGAAGAGAGAGGAGAGAGAGAGGAGGAAGAGAGAGGAGGAAGAGAGAGGAGGAAGAGAGAGGAGGTGTAGAGAGGAGGAAGCGAGAGGAGGAAGAGAGAGAAGAAAGAGAGAGAGGAAGAGAGAGGAGGAAGAGAGAGGAGGAAGAGAGAGGAGGAAGAGAGAGGTGTAGAGAAAGGAGGAAGAGGGAGGAGAAGAGAGAGAAGAAGAGAGGAGAAGAGAGAGGAGGAAGAGAGGGAGAAAGAGAGAGGAAGAGGAGAGAGGAGGAAAAGAGAAGAGGAAGAGGAGGGAAGAGAGAGGAGGAAGAGAGAGGAGGAAGAGAGAGGAGGAAGAGAGAGGAGAAGAGAGAGGTGGTAGAGAAAGGAGGAAGAGGGAGGAGAAAGAGAGAGAAAGAAGAGAGGAGAAGAGAGAGGAGGAAGAGAGAGGAGAAAGAGAGAGGAGTAAGAGAGAGAAGGAAGAGAGAGAAATAGGAGAGAGGAGGAAAAGAGAAGAGGAAGAGAAAGGAGGAAGAGAGAGGAGGAAGACAGAGGAGGAAGAGAGAGGAGGAAGAGAGAGCTGGAAGACAGAGGAGGAAGAGAGTGGAGGAAGAGAGAGGAAAAAGAGAGAGGAGGAAGACAGAGAAGGAAAAGGGAGGAGGAAGACAGAGGAAGAGGAGAGAGAAGGAAGTCAGAGGAGGAAGAGAGTGGAGGAAGAGAGAGGAAAAAAGAGAGAGGAGGAAGAGAGATGAGGAAGAGAGAGGAGGAAGAGAGAGGAGGAAGAGAGAGGAGGAAGAGAGAGGAAGAAGAGAGGAAAAGGAGAGAGGAGGAAAAGTGAGGAGGAAGAGAGAGGAGAAAAGAGAAGATGAAGAGAGAGGAGGAAGAGAGAGGAGGAAGAGAGAGGAGGGGTAGAGAAGAGGAAGCGAGGAGGAGGAAGCGAGAGGAGGAAGAGAGAGGAGGATGAGAGAGGAAGAGGAGAGAAGAGGAGAAGAAAAAGAGGAAGAGAGAGGAGGAAGAGAGAGGAGGAAGAGAGAGGAGAAAGAGAGAGGAGGAAGAGAGAGGAGGAAGAGTGAGGAGGAAGAGAGAGGAGGATGAGAGAGAAGGAAGAGAGAGGTGGTGGAGAAATGAGAAAGAGGGAGGAGAAAGAGAGAGGAAGAGAAGAGAGGAGGAAGAGAGAGGAGAAGAGAGAGGAGGAAGAGAGAGGAGGAAGAGAGAGGAAGAGGAGAGAGGAGGAAAAGAGAAGAGGAAGAGAGAGGAGGAGAGAGAGGAGGAAGAGAGAGGAGAATAGAGAGGAGGAAGAGAGAGATGAAGAGAAAGGAGGAAGAGGGAGGAGAAAGAGAGAGGAAGAGAAGAGAGGAGGAAGAGAGAGGAGGAAGGGAGAGGAGAGAGAGAGTGCAGGAAGAGAGAGGAGGAAGAGAGAGGAGGAAGAGAGAGCAGGAAGAGAGAGGAGGAAAAGAGAATAGGAAGAGAGAGGAGGAAGAGAGAGGAGGAAGAGAGAGGAGGGGTAGATAGGAGGAAGCGAGAGGAGGAAGCCAGAGGAGGAAGAGAGAGGAGGAAGAGAGCGGAGGAAGAGAGAGGAGGAAGAGAGAGGAGGAAGAGAGGAAAAAGAGAGAGGAGGAAAAGTGAGGAGGAAGAGAGAGGAGTAAAGAGAGGAGGAAGACAGAGGAAGAGGAGAGAGGAGGAAAGTGAGGAGGAAGAGAGAGGAGGAAAGAGAAGGGGAATAGAGAGGAGGAAGAGAGAGGGGAAGAGAGAGGAGGGGTAGAGAGGAGGAAGAGAAAGGAGGAAGAGAGAGGAAGAGGAGAGAGGAGGAAAAGAGGAAACGAAGAGAGAGGAGGAAGAGAGAGGAGGAAGAAAGAGGAGGAAGAGAGAGGAGAAGAGAGGAAAGGAAAGAGGAGGAAATGTGAGGAGGAAGAGAGAGGAGGAAGAGAGAGGAGGAAAAGAGAGGAGGAAGAGAGAGGAGAAAGGAGAGGTGGAAGAAGAGGAGGTAAAGAGTGGAGGAAGAGAGAGGAAAAAGAGAGAGGAGGAAGAGAGAGGAGGAAGAGAGGGAGGAAGAGAGAGGAGGAAGAGAGAGGAGAAGAGAGGAAAAGTAGAGAGGAGGAAAAGTGAGAGGAAGAGAGAGGAGGAAAGAGAAGAGGAAGAGAGAGGAGGAAGAGAGATGAGGAAGAGAGAGGAGTAAGAGAGAGGAGGAAGAGAGAGGAGGAAGAGAGATGTGGAAGGGAGAGGAAGAGGAGAGAGGAGGAAAAGAGAAAAGGAGGAAAGAGGAGGAAGAGAGAGGAGGAAGAGAGAGGAGGGGTAGAGAGGAGGAAGATAGAGGAGGAAGAGAGAGGAGGAAAAAAGAGGAGGAAGAGGAGGTGGAAGAGAAAGGAGGAAGAGGGAGGAGAAAGAGAGAGGTGGAAGACAGAGGAGGAAGATGTTGGAGAAGAAAGAGGAAAAGATGAGAGGAGGAAGAGAGAGGAGAAAGACAGAGGAGGAAGAGAGAGGAGGAAGAGAGAGGAGGAAGATAGAGAGGAATAGAGAGAGGAAGAGAGGAAAAGGAGAGAGGAGAAAACGTGAGGAGAAGAGAGAGGAGGAAATAGAGAAGGAAGAGAGAGGAGGAAGAGAGATGAGGAAGAGAGAGGAAGAGAGAGGAGGAAGAGAAGGAGAAAGAGAGAGGAGAATAGAGAGGAGGAGAGAGAGGAGGGGTAGATAGGAGGAAGCGAGAGGAGGAAGCCAGAGGAGGAAGAGAGAGGAGGAAGAGAGAGGAGGAAGAGAGGAAAAGGAGAGAGGAGGAAAAGTGAGGAGGAAGAGAGAGGAGGAAGAGAGAGGAGAAAGAGAGGAAAAGGAGAGAGGAGGAAAAGTGAGGAGGAAGAGAGAGGAGGAAAGAGAAGGGAAGAGAGAGGAGGAAGAGAGAGGGGAAGAGAGAGGAGGGGTAGAGAAGAGGAAGAGAAGGAGGAAGAGAGAGGAAGAGAGAGAGGAGGAAAAGAAGAAGACGAAGAGAGAGGAGGAAGAGAGAGGAGGAAGAGAGGAGGAGGAAGAGAGAGGAGGAAGAGAGGAAAGGAAAGAGAGGAAATGTGAGGAGGAAGAGAGGAGGAAGAGAGAGGAGGAAGAGAGAGGAGGAAGAGAGAGGTGGAAGAGAGAGGAAGAGGAGAGAGAAGGAAGACAGAGGATGAGAGTGGAGAAGAGAGAGGAAAAAGAGAGAGGAGAGAGAGGAGAAGAGAGAGGAGAAGAGAGAGGAGGAAGACAGAGGAGGAAGACAGAGGAAGAGGAGAGAGAAGGAAGACAGAGGAGGAAGAGAGTGGAGGAAGAGAGAGGAAAAAGAGAGAGGAGAAGAGAGAGGACGAAGAGAGAGGAGGAAGAGAGAGGAGGAAGAGAGGAAAAGGAGAGAGGAGGAAAAGTGAGGAGGAAGAGAGAGGAGGAAGAGAGATGTGAAAGGGAGAGGAAGGAGGAGAGAGAGGAAACAGAAAAGGAAGAGAGAGGAGGAAGAGAGAGGAGGAAGAGAGAGGAGGAAGAGAGAGGAGGAAGAGGAGGTGGAAGAGAAAGGAGGAAGAGGAGGAGAAAGAGAGAGGAAGAGAAGAGGGGAGGAAGAGAGAGGGAGGAAGAGAGAGGAGAAAGAGAGAGGAGGAAGACAGAGGAGGAAGAGAGAGGAGGAAGAGAGAGGAGAAAGAGAGAGGAGAAAGAGAGAGGAGGAAGAGAGAGAAGGAAGAGAAAGGAAAATGAGAGAGAAGGAAGAGAGAGGAAAAGGGGAGAGGAGGAATAGAGAGGAGGAAAAGAGTGGCGAAGAGAGAGGAGGAAGATGAGGAGGAAGAGAGAGGAGGAAGAGAGAGGTGGAAAACAGAGGAAGAGGAGAGAGGAGGAAGACAGAGGAGGAAGAGAGTGGAGGAAGAGAGAGGAAAAAAAGGAGTAAGAGGAGGAGGAAGGGAGAGGAGGAAGAGAGAGGAGGAAGAGAGAGGAGGAAGAGAGGAAAAGGAGACAGGAGGAAAAGTGAGGAGGAAGAGATAGTAGGAAGAGAGAGGTGGAAGGGAGAGGAGGAAGAGAGAGGTGGAAGACAGAGGAAGAGGAGAGAGAAGGAAGAGAGAGGAGGTCGAGAGTGGACGAAGAGAGAGGAAAATGAGA
>NW_027436571.1:0-35335 GCF_031877795.1 Strix aluco
TAGAGAGGAGGAAGAGAGAGGAGGAAGAGAGAGGAAAATGAGAGAGAAGGAAGAGAGAGGAAAAGGGGACAGGAGGAAGAGAGAGGAGGAAAAGAGTGGCAGAAGAGAGAGGAGGAAGAGAGAGGAGGAAGAGAGAGGAGGAAGAGAGAGGAAGAGGAGAGAGTAGGAAGACAGAGGAGGTAGAGAGTGTGAGGAAGAGAGAGGAAAAAGAGAGAGGAGGAAGAGAGAGGAGGAAGAGAGAGGAGGAAGAGAGAGGAGGAAGAGAGAGGAGGAAGAGAGAGAAGGAAGAGAGAGGAGGTAGAGAGTGGAGGAAGAGAGAGGAAAAAGAGAGAGGAGGAAGAGAGAGGAGGAAGAGAGAGGAGGAAGAGAGAGGAGGAAGAGAGAGGAGGAAGAGAGAGGAAGAGGAGAGAGTAGGAAGACAGAGGAGGTAGAGAGTGGAGGAAGAGAGAGGAAAAAGAGAGAGGAGGAAGAGAGAGGAGGAAGAGAGAGGAGGAAGAGAGAGGAGGAAGAGAGAGGAGGAAGAGAGAGGAGGAAGAGAGAGGAGAATGAGAGAGGAGGAAGAGAGAGGAGGAAGAGTGAGGTGGAAGAGAAAGGAGGAAGAGTGAGGTGAAAGAGAGAGGAAGTGAAGAGAGGAGGAAGAGAGAGGAGGAAGAGAGGAGAAGAGAGAGGAGGAAGAGAGAGGAGGAAGAGAAAGGAGGAAGAGAGAGGAAGAGGAGAGAGGAGAAAAAGAGAAGAAGAAGAGAGAGGAGGAAGAGAGAGGTGGAAGACAGAGGAAGAGGAGAGAGAAGGAAGAGAGTGGAAAAGGGGAGAGGAGGAAGAGAGAGGAGGAAAAGAGAGGAGGAAGAGAGAGGAAGAAGAGAGATGAGGAAGAGAAAGGAGGAAGAGAGAGGAAGAGGAGAGAGGAGGAAAAGAGAGAGGAAGAGAGAGGTGGAAGAGAGAGGAGGAAGAGAGAGGAGGAAGAGAGAGGAGGAAGAGGGAGGAGGAAGAGATAGGAAGAGGAGAGAGAAGGAAGACAAGGGAGGAAGAGAGTGCAGGAAGAGAGAGGAGGAAGATAGAGGAGGAAGAGAGGAAAAGGAGAGAGGAGGAAATGTGAGGAGGAAGAGAGAGGAGGAAGAGAGAGGTGGAAGGGAGAGGAAGAGGAGAGAGGAGGAAAAGAGAAGAGGAAGAGAGAGGAGGAAGAGAGAGGAGGAAGAGAGAGGAGGGGTAGAGAGGACGAAGCGAGAGGTGGAAGAGAGAGAAGGAAGAGAGAGGAGGGGGAGAGGTGAGGGGGAGAGAGGAGGATGAGAGAGGAGCAAGAGAGAGAAGAAAGACAGAGGAGGAAGAGAGAGGAGGAAGAGAGAGGAAGCGGAGAGAGGAGGAAAAGAGAAGAGGAAGAGAGAGTAGGAAGAGAGAGGTGGAAGACAGAGGAAGAGGAGAGAGAAGGATGAGAGTGGAAATGGGGAGAGGAGGAAGAGAGAGGAGGAAAAGAGAGGAGGAAGAGAGAGGAGGAAGAGAGATGAGGAAGAGAAAGGAGGAAGAGAGAGGAAGAGGAGAGAGGAGGAAAAGAGAAGAGGAAGAGAGAGGAGGAAGAGAGAGGAGGAAGAGAGAGGAGGAAGAGGGAGGTGGAAGAGAAAGGAGGAAGAGTGAGGTGAAAGAGAGAGGAAGTGAAGAGAGGAGGAAGAGAGAGGAGGAAGAGAGGAGAAAGAGAGAGGAGGAAGAGAGAGGAGGAAGAGAGAGGATTAAGAGAAAGGAAGAGGAGAGAGGAGGAAAAGAGAAGAGGAAGAGAGAGGAGAAAGAGAGAGGTGGAAGACAGAGGAAGAGGAGAGAGAAGGAAGAGAGTGGAAAAGGGGAGAGGAGGAAGAGAGAGGAGGAAAAGAGAGGAGGAAGAGAGAGGAAGAAGAGAGATGAGGAAGAGAAAGGAGGAAGAGAGAGGAAGAGGAGAGAGGAGGAAAAGAGAAGAGGAAGAGAGAGGTGGAAGAGAGAGGAGGAAGAGAGAGGAGGAAGAGAGAGGAGGAAGAGAGAGGAGGAAGAGGGAGGAGGAAGAGATAGGAAGAGGAGAGAGAAGGAAGACAAGGGAGGAAGAGAGTGGAGGAAGAGAGAGGAGGAAGATAGAGGAGGAAGAGAGGAAAAGGAGAGAGGAGGAAATGTGAGGAGGAAGAGAGAAGAGGAAGAGAGAGGTGGAAGGGAGAGGAAGAGGAGAGAGGAGGAAAAGAGAAGAGGAAGAGAGAGGAGGAAGAGAGAGGAGGAAGAGAGAGGAGGGGTAGAGAGGACGAAGCGAGAGGTGGAAGAGAGAGAAGGAAGAGAGAGGAGGGGGAGAGGTGAGGGGGAGAGAGGAGGATGAGAGGGTAGGAAGAGAGAGAAGGAAGACAGAGGAGGAAGAGAGAGGAGGAAGAGAGAGGAAGCGGAGAGAGGAGGAAAAGAGAAGAGGAAGAGAGAGTATGAAGAGAGAGGTGGAAGACAGAGGAAGAGGAGAGAGAAGGATGAGAGTGGAAAAGGGGAGAGGAGGAAGAGAGAGGAGGAAAAGAGAGGAGGAAGAGAGAGGAGGAAGAGAGATGAGGAAGAGAAAGGAGGAAGAGAGAGGAAGAGGAGAGAGGAGGAAAAGAGAAGAGGAAGAGAGAGGAGAAAGAGAGAGGAGGAAGAGAGAGGAGGGGTAGAGAGGAGGAAGATAGAGGAGGAAGAGAGAAAAGGAGAGAGGAGGAAATGTGAGAATGAAGAGAGAGGAGGAAGAGAGAGGAGGAAGAGATAGGAGGAAGAGAGAGGAGAAAGAGAGTTGTGGAAGACAGAGGAGGAGAAGAGTGGAGGAAAAGAGAGGAAAAAGAGAGAGGAGGAAGAGAGAGGAGGAAGAGAGAGGAGGAAGAGAGAGGAGGAAGAGAGAGGAGGAAGAGAGAGGAGGAAGAGAGAGGAGGAAGAGAGGAAAAGGAGAGAGGAGGAAAAGTGAGGAGGAAGAGAGAGGAGGAAGAGAGAGGAAGAGTAGAGAGGAGGAAAAGAGAAGAGGAAGAGAGAGGAGGGGTAGAGAGGAGGAAGCGAGAGGAGGAAGAGAGAGGAGGAATAGAGAGGAGGAAGAGAGGTAAGGAAGAGAAAGGAAAATGAGAGAGAAGGAAAAGAGAGGAAAAGGGGAGAGGAGGAAGAGAGAGGAGGAAAAGAGAGGCGGAAGAGAGAGGAGGAAGAGAGAGGAGGAAGAGAGAGGAGGAGGAGAGAGGAGGAAGAGAGAGGAGGGGTAGAGAGTAGGAAGAGAGAAGAGGAAGAGAAAGGAGAAAGGGGGAGGAGAAAGAGAGAGGAAGAGAAGAGAGGAGGAAGAGAGAGGAGGAAGAGAGAGGAGAAAGAGAGAGGAGGAAGAGAGAGGAGGAAGAGAGAGGAGGAAAAGAATGGAGGAAAAGAGAGGAAAAAGAGAGAGGAGGAAGAGAGAGAAGGAAGAGGGAGGAGGAAGAGAGATGAGGAAGAGAAAGGAGGAAGAGAGAGGAAGAGGAGAGAGGAGGAAAAGAGAAGAGGAAAAGAGAGAAGGAAGAGAGAGGAGGAAGAGAGAGGAGGGGTAGAGAGGAGGAAGATACAGGAGAAAGAGAGGAAAAGGAGAGAGGAGGAAATGTGAGAATGAAGAGACAGGAGGAAGAGAGAGGAGGAAGAGAGAGGAGGAAGAGAGAGGAGAAAGAGAGAGGTGGAAGAGAGAGGAGGAAAAGAATGGAGGAAAAGAGAGGAAAAAGAGAGAGGAGGAAGAGAGAGAAGGAAGAGAGAGGAGGAAGAGAGAGGAGGAAGAGAGAGGAGGAAGAGAGCTAAGGAAGAGAAAGGAAAATGAGAGAGAAGGAAGAGAGAGGAAAAGGGGAGAGGAGGAAGAGAGAGGAGGAAAAGAGAGGCGGAAGAGAGAGGAGGAAGAGAGAGGAGGAAGAGAGAGGAGGAAGAGAGAGGAGGAAGAGAGAGGAGGGGTAGAGAGGAGGAAGAGAGAGGAGGAAGAGAAAGGAGGAAGGGGGAGGAGAAAGAGAGAGGAAGAGAAGAGAGGAGGAAGAGAGAGGAGGAAGAGAGAGGAGAAAGAGAGAGGAGGAAGAGAGAGGAGGAAGAGAGAGGAGGAAAAGAGAGGAAGAGGAGAGAGGAGGAAAAGAGAAGAGGAAGAGAGAGGAGGAAGAGAGAGGAGGGGTAGAGAAGAGGAAGCGAGAGGAGGAAGAGAGAGGAGGAATAGAGAGGAGGAAGAGAGAGGAGGAAAAGAGAGGAAGAGGAGAGAGGAGGAAAAGAGAAGAGGAAGTGAGAGGAAAAAGAGAGAGGAGGAAGAGAGAGGATGAAGAGAGAGGAGGAAGAGAGAGGAGGAAGAGAGCGGAGGAAAAGAGAAGAGGAAGAGAGAGGAGGAAGGGAGATGAGGAAGAGAGAGGATGAAGAGAGAGGAGGAAGAGAGTGGAGGAAGAGAGAGGTGGAAGAGAGAGGAAGAGGAGAGAGAAGGAAACAGAGGAGGTAGAGAGTGGAGGAAGAGAGAGGAAAAAGAGAGAGGAGGAAGAGAGAGGAGGAAGAGAGAGGAGGAAGAGAGTAAATGGAGAGAGGAAGAAAAGTGAGAAGGAAGTGAGAGGAGTAAAGAGAGAAGGAAGACAGAGGAAGAGGAGAGAGAAGGAAGACAGAGGAGGAAGAGAGTGGAGGAAGAGAGAGGAAAAAGAGAGAGGAGGAAGAGAGAGGAGGAAGAGAAAGGAGGAAGAGAGAGGAGGAAGAGAGAGGAGGAAGAGAAGAAAAGGAGAGAGGAGGAAAGTGAGGAGGAAGAGAGAGGAGGAAGAGAGATGTGGAAGGGAGAGGAAGAGGAGAGAGGAGGAAAAGAGAAAAGGAAGAGAGAGGAGGAAGAGAGAGGAGGAAGAGAGAGGAGGAAGAGAGAGGAGGAAGAGAGAGGAGGAAGAGAGAGCTGGAAGACAGAGAAAGAGGAGAGAGAAGGAAGACAGAGGAGGAAGAAAGTGGAAGAAGAGAGAGGAAGAGGAGAGAGGAGGAAGAGAGAAGAGGAAGAGGGAGGAGGAAGAGAGAGGAGGAAGAGAGAGGAGGAAGAGAGGAAAAGGAGAGAGGAGGAAATGTGAGGAGGAAGAGAGAGGAGGAAGAGAGAGGAGGAAGAGAGAGGTGGAAGACAGAGGAAGAGGAGAGAGAAGGAAGTCAGAGGAGGAAGAGAGTGGAGGAAGAGATAGGAAAAAGAGAGAGGAGGAAGAGAGAGGAGGAAGAGAGAGGAGGAAGAGAGAGGAGGAAGAGAGAGGTGGAAGACAGAGGAAGAGGAGAGAGAAGGAAGTCAGAGGAGGAAGAGAGTGGAGGAAGAGAGAGGAAAAAGAGAGAGGAGGAAGAGAGATGAGGAAGAGAGAGGAGGAAGAGAGAGGAGGAAGAGAGAGGAGGAAGAGAGAGGAGGAAGAGAGAGGAGGAAGAGAGAGGAAGAGGAGTGAAGAGGAAAAAAGAAGAGGAAGAGAGAGGAGAAAGAGAGAGGAGGGGTAGAGAGGAGGAAGAGAGAGGAGGAAGAGAGAGGAGGAAGAGAGAGGTGGAAGAGAAAGGTTGAAGGGGGAGGAGAAAGAGAGAGGAAGAGAAGAGAGGTGGAAGAGAGAGGAAGAAGAGAGAGGAGAAAGAGAGAGGAGGAAGAAAGGGAGGAAGAGAGAGGAAGAGTAGAGAGGAGAAAAAGAGAAGAGGAAGAGAGAGGAGGAAGAGAGAGGTGGAAGACAGAGGAAGAGGAGAGAGAAGGAAGAGAGAGGAGGAAGAGAGAGGAGGAAGAGAGAGGAGGTAGAGAGGAAAAGAAGAGAGGAGGAAAAGTGAGGAGGAAGTGAGAGGAGGAAAAGAGAAGAGGAAGAGAGAGGAGGGAGAGGAGGAAGAGAGAGGAGGGGTAGAGAGGAGGAAGCGAGAGGAGGAAGAGAGAGGAGGAATAGAGAGGAAGAATAGAGAGAAGGAAGAGAAAGGAAAATGACAGAGAAGGAAGAGAGAGGAAAAGGGGAGAGGAGGAAGAGAGAGGAGGAAAAGAGAGGCGGAAGAGAGAGGAGGAAGAGAGAGGAGGAAGAGAGAGGAGATGGAGAGCGGAGGAAGAGAGAGGAGGGGAAGAGAGGAGGAAGAGAGAGGAGGAAGAGAAAGAAGGAAGGGGGAGGAGAAAGAGAGAGGAAGAGAAGAGAGGAGGAAGAGAGAGGAGGAAGAGAGAGGAGAAAGAGAGAGGAGGAAGAGAGAGGTGGAAGACAGAGTAAGAGGAGAGAGAAGGAAGTCAGAGGAGGAAGAGAGTGGAGGAAGAGAGAGGAAAAAGAGAGAGGAGGAAGAGAGAGGAGGAAGAGAGAGGAGGAACAGAGAGGAGGAAGAGAGAGGTGGAAGAAAGAGGAGGTAGAGAGGAAAAGGAGAGAGGAGGAAAAGTGAGGAGGAAGTGAGAGGAGGAAAAGAGAAGAGGAAGAGAGAGGAGGAAGAGAGAGGAGGAAGAGAGAGGAGGAATAGAGAGGAGGAAGAGAGAGGAGGAAGAGAAAGGAAAATGAGAGAGAAGGAAGAGAGAGGAAATGGGGAGAGGAGGAAGAGAGAGGAGGAAGAGAGGCGGAAGAGAGAGGAGGAAGAGAGAGGAGGAAGAGAGAGGAGGAGGAGAGAGGAGGGGTAGAGAGGAGGAAGAGAGAGGAGGAAGAGAGAGGAGGAAGAGAGAGGTGGAAGAGAAAGGAGGAAGGGGGAGGAGAAAGAGAGAGGAAGAGAAGAGAGGAGGAAGAGAGAGGAGGAAGAGAGAGGAGAAAGAGAGAGAAGGAAGAGAGAGGAGGAAGAGAGAGGAAGAGTAGAGAGGAGGAAAATAGAAGAGGAAGAGAGAGGAGGAAGAGAGAGGTGGAAGACAGAGGAAGAGGATAGAGAAGGAAGACAGAGGAGGAAGAGAGAGGAGGAAGAGAGAGGAGGAAGAGAGAGGAGGAAGAGGGAGGAGGAAGAGAGAGGAAGAGGAGAGAGGAGGAAAAGAGAAGAGGAAGAGAGAGGAGGAAGAGAGACGAGGAAGAGAGAGGAGGGGTAGAGAGGAGGAAGAGAGAGGAGGAAGAGAGAGGAGGAAGAGAGAGGAGGTGGAGAGCGGAGGAAGAGAGAGGAGGGGTAGAGAGGAGGAAGAGAGAGGAGGAAGAGAAAGCAGGAAGGGGGAGGAGAAAGAGAGAGGAAGAGAAAAGAGAAGGAAGAGAGAGGAGGAAGAGAGAGGAGAAAGAGAGAGCAGGAAGAGAAAGCAGGAAGGGGGAGGAGAAAGAGAGAGGAAGAGAAAAGAGGAGGAAGAGAGAGGAGGAAGAGAGAGGAGAAAGAGAGAGGAGGAAGAGAGAGGAGGAAGAGAGAGGAAGAGTAGAGAGGAGGAAAAGAGAACAGGAAGAGAGAGGAGGAAGAGAGAGGAGGAAGAGAGAGGAGGAAGAGAGAGGACGAAGAGAGAGGAGGAAGAGAGAGGAGGAAGAGGGAGGAGGAAGAGAGAGGATGAGGAAGAAAGAGAAGGAAGACAAAGGAGGAAGAGAGTGGAGGAAGAGAGAGGAGGAAGAGAGAGAAGGAAGAGAGGAAAAGGAGAGAGGAGGAAATGTGAGGAGGAAGAGAGAGGAGGAAGAGAGAGGTGGAAGGGAGAGGAAGAGGAGAGAGGAGGAAAAGAGAAGAGGAAGAGAGAGAGGAAGAGAGAGGAGGAAGAGAGAGGAGGGGTAGAGAGGACAAAGCGAGAGGTGGAAGAGAGAGGAGGAAGAGAGAGGAGGGGGAGAGGTGAGGGGGAGAGAGGAGAATGAGAGAGGAGGAAGAGAGAGAAGGAAGACAGAGAAGGAAGAGAGAGGAGGAAGAGAGAGGAGGAGAGAGAAGAAAATGAGAGAAGAGGAAGAGAGTGGAAAATAAGATGGGGGGAATGAGGAGGAGGAAAAGAGAGAAGAAAGAGAGAGGAGGAAGAGAGAGGAGGAAGAGAGAGGAGGGGTAGAGAGGAGGAAGCGAGAGGAGGAAGAGAGAGGAGGAATAGAGAGGAGGAAAAGAGAGAAGGAAGAGAAAGGAAAATGAGAGAGAAGGAAGAGAGAGGAAAAGGGGAGAGGAGGAAGAGAGAGGAGGAAGAGAGGAAAGGAGAGAAAAGGAAATGTGAGGAGGAAGAGAGATGAGGAAGAGAGAGGAGGAAGAGAGAGGTGGAAGACATAGGAAGAGGAGAGAGAAGGAAGTCAGAGGAGAAAGAGAGTGGAGGAAGAGAGAGAAAAAAGAGAGAGGAGGAAGAGAGAGGAGGAAGAGAGAGGTGGAAGACAGAGGAAGAGGAGAGAGAAGGAAGTCAGAGGAGGAAGAGAGTGGAGGAAGAGAGAGGAAAAAGAGAGAGGAGGAAGAGAGATGAGGAAGAGAGAGGAGGAAGAGAGAGGAGGAAGAGAGAGGAGGAAGAGAGAGGAGGAAGAGAGGAAAAGGAGGGAGGAGGAAAAGTGAGGAGGAAGAGAGAGGAGGAAAAGAGAAGAGGAAGAGAGAGCAGGAAGAGAGAGGAGGAAGAGAGATGAGGGGTAGAGAAGAGGAAGCGAGAGGAGGAAGAGAGAGGAGGAATAGAGAGGAGGAAGAGAGAGGAGGAAAAGAGAGGAAGAGGAGAGAGGAGGAAGAAAGAGGAGAAAGAGAGAGGAGGAAGAGAGAGGAGGAAGAGAGAGGAGGAAGAGAGAGGAGGAAGAGAGAGGAGGAAGAGAGAGGAGGAAGAGAGAGGTGGAAGAGAAAGGAAGAAGAGGGAGAAGATAGAGAGAGGAAGAGAAGAGAGGAGGAAGAGAGAGGAGGAAGAGAGAGGAGAAAGAGAGAGGAGGAAGAGAGAGGAGGAAGAGAGAGGAGGAAAAGAGAAGAGGAAGAGAGAGGAAGAAGAGAGAGTAGGAAGAGAGAGGACGGGTAGATAGGAGGAAGCGAGTTGAGGAAGAGAGAGGAGGAAGAGAGAGGAGGAAGAGAGAGGAGGAAGAGAGAGGAAGACGAGAGAGGAGGAAAAGAGAAGAGGAAGAGAGAGGAGGAAGAGAGACGAGGAAGAGAGAGAAGGGGTAGAGAAGAGGAAGAGAGAGGAGGAAGAGAGAGGAGGAAGAGAGAGGTGGAAGAGAAAGGAGGAAGAGTGAGGAGAAAGAGAGAGGAATTGAAGAGAGGAGGAAGATAGAGGAGGAAGAGAGAGGAGAAAGAGAGAGGAGGAAGAGAGAGGAGCAAGAGAGAGGAGGAAGAGAGAGGAAGAGGAGAGAGGAGGAAAAGAGAAGAGGAAGAGAGAGGAGGAAGAGAGAGGTGGAAGACAGAGGAAGAGGAGAGAGAAGGAAGAGAGTGGAAAAGGGGAGAGGAGGAAGAGAGAGGAAGAAAAGAGAGGAGGAAGAGAGAGGAAGAAGAGAGATGAGGAAGAGAAAGGAGGAAGAGAGAGGAGGAAGAGAGAGGAAGAGGAGAGAGAAGGAAGACAAGGGAGGAAGAGAGTGGAGGAAGAGAGAGGAGGAAGATAGAGGAGGAAGAGAGGAAAAGGAGAGAGGAGGAAATGTGAGGAGGAAGAGAGAGGAGGAAGAGAGAGGTGGAAGGGAGAGAAAGAGGAGAGAGGAGGAAAAGAGAAGAGGAAGAGAGAGGAGGAAGAGAGAGGAGGAAGAGAGAGGAGGGGTAGAGAGGAGGAAGATAGAGGAGGAAGAGAGGAAAAGGAGAGAGGAGGAATGTGAGAATGAAGAGAGAGGAGAAG
The DNA here is from genome assembly GCF_031877795.1 of Strix aluco. Lineage (NCBI taxonomy): Eukaryota > Metazoa > Chordata > Aves > Strigiformes > Strigidae > Strix > Strix aluco. Next base: position 9,548 of record NW_027436571.1, read on the forward strand.
AGAGAGGAGGAAGAGAGAGGAGGAAGAGAGAGGAGAAAGAGAGAGGTGGAAGACAGAGGAGGAAAAGAATGGAGGAAAAGAGTGGAAAAGAGAGAGGAGGAGAGAGAGGAGGAAGAGAGAGGAGGAAGAGAGAGGAGGAATAGAGAGGAGGAAGAGAGCTAAGGAAGAGAAAGGAAAATGAGAGAGAAGGAAGAGAGAGGAAAAGGGGAGAGGAGGAAGAGAGAGGAGGAAAAGAGAGGCGGAAGAGAGAGGAGGAAGAGAGAGGAGGAAGAGAGAGGAGGAGGAGAGAGGAGGAAGAGAGAGGAGGGGTAGAGAGGAGGAAGAGAGAGAAGGAATAGAGAGGAGGAAGAGAGCTAAGGAAGAGAAAGGAAAATGAGAGAGAAGGAAGAGAGAGGAAAAGGGGAGAGGAGGAAGAGAGAGGAAGAGAAGAGAGGAGGAAGAGAGAGGAGGAAGAGAGAGGAGAAAGAGAGAGGAGGAAGAGAGAGGAAAAAGAGAGAGGAGGAAAAGAGAGGAAGAGGAGAGAGGAGGAAAAGAGAACAGGAAGAGAGAGGAGGAAGAGAGAGGAGGAAGAGAGAGGAGGGGTAGAGAGGAGGAAGAGAGAGGAGGAAGAGAGAGGAGGAAGAGAGAGGAGGTAGAGAGGAAAAGGAGAGAGGAGGAAAAGTGAGGAGGAAGTGAGAGCAAGAAAAGAGAAGAGGAAGAGAGAGGAGGAAGAGAGAGGAGGAAGAGAGAGGAGGAAGAGAGAGGAGGAATAGAGAGGAGGAAGAGAGAGAAGGAAGAGAAAGGAAAATGAGAGAGAAGGAAGAGAGAGGAAAAGGGGAGAGGAGGAAGAGATAGGAGGAAAAGAGAGGCGGAAGAGAGAGGAGGAAGAGAGAGGAGGAAGAGAGAGGTGGAAGAGAGAGGAAGACGAGACAGAAGGAAACAGAGGAGGTAGAGAGTGGAGGAAGAGAGAGGAAAAAGAGAGAGGAGGAAGAGAGAGGAGGAAGAGAGAGGAGGAAGAGAGAGGAGGAAGAGAGGAAAAGGAGAGAGGAGGAAAAGTGAGAAGGAAGAGAGAGGAGTAAAAGAGAGGACGAAGACAGAGGAAGAGGAGAGAGAAGGAAGACAGAGGAGGAAGAGAGTGGAGGAAGAGAGAGGAAAAAGAGAGAGGAGGAAGAGAGAGGAGGAAAAAAGAGGAGAAAGAGAGAGGAGGAAGAGAGAGGAGAAAGAGAGGAAAAGGAGAGAGGAGGAAAAGTGAGGAGGAAGAGAGAGGAGGAAGAGAGATGTGGAAGGGAGAGGAAGAGGAGAGACGAGGAAAAGAGAAAAGGAAGAGAGAGGAGGAAGAGAGAGGAGGAAGAGAGAGGAGGAAGAGAGAGAAGGAAGAGAGAGCTGGAAGACAGAGGAAGAGGAGAGAGAAGGAAGACAGAGGAGGGAGAGAGTGGAGGAAGAGAGAGGAAGAGGAGAGAGGAGGAAGAGAGAAGAGGAAGAGGGAGGAGGAAGAGAGAGGAGGAAGAGAGAGGAGGAAGAGAGAGGAGGAAGAGAGGAAAAGGAGAGAGGAGGAAATGTGAGGAGGAAGAGAGAGGAACAAGAGAGAGGAGAAAGAGAGAGGTGGAAGACAGAGGAAGAGGAGAGAGAAGGAAGTCAGAGGAGGAAGAGAGTGGAGGAAAAGAGAGGAAAAAGAGAGAGGAGGAAGAGAGAGGAGGAAGAGAGAGGACGGGTAGATAGGAGGAAGCGAGTTGAGGAAGAGAGAGGAGGAAGAGAGAGGAGGAAGAGAGAGGAGGAAGAGAGAGGAAGACGAGAGAGGAGGAAAAGAGAAGAGGAAGAGAGAGGAGGAAGAGAGACGAGGAAGAGAGAGAAGGGGTAGAGAAGAGGAAGAGAGAGGAGGAAGAGAGAGGAGGAAGAGAGAGGTGGAAGAGAAAGGAGGAAGAGTGAGGAGAAAGAGAGAGGAATTGAAAAGAGGAGGAAGATAGAGGAGGAAGAGAGAGGAGAAAGAGAGAGGAGGAAGAGAGAGGAGCAAGAGAGGAGGAAGAGAGAGGAAGAGGAGACAGGAGGAAAAGAGAAGAGGAAGAGAGAGGAGTAAGAGAGAGGTGGAAGACAGAGGAAGAGGAGAGAGAAGGAAGAGAGTGGAAAAGGGGAGACGAGGAAGAGAGAGGAGGAAAAGAGAGGAGGAAGAGAGAGGAAGAAGAGAGATGAGGAAGAGAAAGGAGGAAGAGAGAGGAAGAGGAGAGAGGAGGAAAAGAGAATAGGAAGAGAGAGGAGGAAGAGAGAGGAGGAAGAGAGAGGAGGAAGAGGGAGGAGGAAGAGAGAGGAAGAGGAGACAGAAGGAAGACAAGGGAGGAAGAGAGTGGAGGAAGAGAGAGGAGGAAGATAGAGGAGGAAGAGAGGAAAAGGAGAGAGGAGGAAATGTGAGGAGGAAGAGAGAGGAGGAAGAGAGAGGTGGAAGGGAGAGGAAGAGGAGAGAGGAGGAAAAGAGAAGAGGAAGAGAGAGGAGGAAGAGAGAGGAGGAAGAGAGAGGAGGGGTAGAGAGGAGGAAGATAGAGGAGGAAGAGAGGAAAAGGAGAGAGGAGGAAATGTGAGAATGAAGAGAGAGGAGGAAGAGAGAGGAGGAAGAGAGAGGAGAAAGAGAGAGGTGGAAGACAGAGGAGGAAATGAATGGAGGAAAAGAGTGGAAAAAGAGAGAGGAGGAAGAGAGAGGAGGAAGAGAGAGGAGGAAGAGAGAGGAGGAATAGAGAGGAGGAAGAGAGCTAAGGAAGAGAAAGGAAAATGAGAGAGAAGGAAGAGAGAGGAAAAGGGGAGAGGAGGAAGAGAGAGGAGGAAAAGAGAGGCGGAAGAGAGAGGAGGAAGAGAGAGGACGAAGAGAGAGGAGGAGGAGAGAGGAGGAAGAGAGAGGAGGAAGAGAAAGGAGGAAGGGGGAGGAGAAAGAGAGAGGAAGAGAAGAGAGGAGAAAGAGAGAGGAGGAAGAGAGAAGAGAAAGAGAGAGGAGGAAGAGAGAGGAAAAAGAGAGAGGAGGAAAAGAGAGGAAGAGGAGAGAGGAGGTAAAGAGAACAGGAAGAGAGAGGAGGAAGAGAGAGGAGGAAGAGAGAGGAGGGGTAGAGAGGAGGAAGAGAGAGGAGGAAGAGAGAGGAGAAAGAGAGAGGAGGTAGAGAGGAAAAGGAGAGAGGAGGAAAAGTGAGGAGGAAGTGAGAGGAGGAAAAGAGAAGAGGAAGAGAGAGGAGGAAGAGAGAGGAGGAAGAGAGAGGAGGGGTAGAGAGGAGGAAGCGAGAGGAGGAAGAGAGAGGAGGAAGCGAGAGGAGGAAGAGAGAGGAGGAATAGAGAGGAGGAAGAGAGAGAAGGAAGAGAAAGGAAAATGAGAGAGAAGGAAGAGAGAGGAAAAGGGGAGAGGAGGAAGAGATAGGAGGAAAAGAGAGGCGGAAGAGAGAGGAGGAAGAGAGAGGAGGAAGAGAGAGGAGGAAGAGAGAGGAGGAAGAGAGAGGAGGAAGAGAGAGGTGGAAGACAGAGGAAGAGAAGAGAGAAGGAAGTCAGAGGAGGAAGAGAGTGGAGGAAGAGAGAGGAAAAAGAGAGAGGAGGAAGAGAGATGAGGAAGAGAGAGGAGGAAGAGAGAGGAGGAACAGAGAGGAGGAAGAGAGAGGAGGAAGAGAGGAAAAGGAGGGAGGAGGAAAAGTGAGGACGAAGAGACAGGAGGAAAAGAGAAGAAGAAGAGAGAGGAGGAAGAGAGAGGAGGAAGAGAGAGGAGGGGTAGAGAGGAGGAAGAGAGAGGAGGAAAAGAGAGGAAGAGGAGAGAGGAGGAAAAGAGAAGAGGAAGAGAGAGGAAGAAGAGAGAGGAGGAAGAGAGAGGAGGAAGAGAGAGGAGGAAGAGAGCGGAGGAAAAGAGAAGAGGAAGAGAGAGGAGGAAGGGAGATGAGGAAGAGAGAGGAGGAAGAGAGAGGAGGAAGAGAGTGGAGGAAGAGAGAGGTGGAAGAGAGAGGAAGAGGAGAGAGAAGGAAACAGAGGAGGTAGAGAGTGGAGGAAGAGAGAGGAAAAAGAGAGAGGAGGAAGAGAGAGGAGGAAGAGAGAGGAGGAAGAGAGAGGAGGAAGAGAGGAAAAGGAGAGAGGAGGAAAAGTGAGAAGGAAGAGAGAGGAGTAAAAGAGAGGAGGAAGACAGAGGAAGAGGAGAGAGAAGGAAGACAGAGGAGGAAGAGAGTGGAGGAAGAGATAGGAAAAAGAGAGAGGAGGAAGAGAGAGGAGGAAGAAAGAGGAGAAAGAGAGAGGAGGAAGAGAGAGGAGAAAGAGAGGAAAAGGAGAGAGGAGGAAAAGTGAGGAGGAAGAGAGAGGAGGAAGAGAGATGTGGAAGGGAGAGGAAGAGGAGAGAGGAGGAAAAGAGAAAAGGAAGAGAGAGGAGGAAGAGAGAGGAGGAAGAGAGAGGAGGAAGAGAGAGGAGGAAGAGAGAGCTGGAAGACAGAGGAAGAGGAGAGAGAAGGAAGACAGAGGAGGGAGAGAGTGGAGGAAGAGAGAGGAAGAGGAGAGAGGAGGAAGAGAGAAGAGGAAGAGGAAGGAGGAAGAGAGAGGAGGAAGAGAGAGGAGGAAGAGAGGAAAAGGAGAGAGGAGGAAATGTGAGGAGGAAGAGAGAGGAAGAACAGAGAGGAGGAAGAGAGAGGTGGAAGACAGAGGAAGAGGAGAGAGAAGGAAGTCAGAGAAGGAAGAGAGTGGAGGAAGAGAGAGGAAAAAGAGAGAGGAGGAAGAGAGAGGAGGAAGAGAGAGGAGGAAGAGAGAGGAGGAAGAGAAAGGTGGAAGACAGAGGAAGAGGAGAGAGACGGAAGTCAGAGGAGGAAGAGAGTGGAGGAAGAGAGAGGAAAAAGAGAGAGGAGGAAGAGAGATGAGGAGGAGAGAAGAGGAAAAGAGAGGAGGAAGAGAGAGGAGGAAGAGAGAGGAGGAAGAGAGGAAAAGGAGGGAGGAGGAAAAGTGAGGACGAAGAGAGAGGAGGAAAAGAGAAGAGGAAGAGAGAGGAGGAAGAGAGAGGAGGAATAGAGAGGAGGAAGAGAGAGGAGGAAAAGAGAGGAAGAGGAGAGAGGAGGAAAAGAGAAGAGGAAGAGAGAGGAGGAAGAGAGAGAAGGAAGAGAGAGGAGGGGTAGAGAGGAGGAAGAGGGAGGAGAAAGTGAGAGGAAGAGAAGAGAGGAGGAAGAGAGAGGAGGAAGAGAGAGGAGGAAGAGAGAGGAGAAAGAGAGAGGAGGAAGAGAGAGGAGTAAGAGAGAGGAAACGAGAAGAGAAAGAGAGAGGAGGAAGAGAGAGGAGGAAGAGAGAGGAGGAAGAGTGAGGAGGAAGAGAGAGGTGGAAGACAGAGGAAGAGGAGAGAGAAGGAAGACAGAGGAGGAAGAGAGTGGAGGAAGAGAGAGGAAAAAGTGAGAGGAGGAAGAGAGAGGAGGAAGAGAGAGGAGGAAGAGAGAGGAGGAAGAGAGAGGAGGAAGAAAGAGGAGGTAGAGAGGAAAAGGAGAGAGGAGGAAAAGTGAGGAGGAAGTGAGAGGAGGAAAAGAGAAGAGGAAGAGAGAGGAGGAAGAGAAAGGAGGAAGAGAGAGGAGGGGTAGAGAGGAGGAAGCGAGCAGAGGAAGAGAGAGGAGGAATAGAGAGGAGGAAGAGAGAGAAGGAAGAGAAAGGAAAATGAGAGAGAAGGAAGAGAGAGGAAAGGGGGAGAGGAGGAAGAGAGAGGAGGAAAAGAGAGGCGGAAGAGAGAGGAGGAAGAGAGAGGAGGAAGAGAGAGGAGGAGGAGAGAGGAGAAAGAGAAGGAGGGGTAGAGAGGAGGAAGAGAGAGGAGGAAGAGAGAGGAGGAAGAGAGAGGTGGAAGAGAAAGGAGGAAGGGGGAGGAGAAAGAGAGAGGAAGAGAAGAGAGGAGGAAGAGAGAGGAGGAAGAGAGAGGAGAAAGAGAGAGGAGGAAGAGAGAGGAGGAAGAGAGAGGAAGAGTAGAGAGGAGGAAAAGAGAAGAGGAAGAGAGAGGAGGAAGAGAGAGGTGGAAGACAGAGGAAGAGGAGAGAGAAGGAAGACAGAGGAGGAAGAGAGAGGAGGAAGAGAGAGGAGGTAGAGAGGAAAAGGAGAGAGGATGAAAAGTGAGGAGAAAGTGAGAGGAGGAAAAGAGAAGAAGAAGAGAGAGGAGGAAGAGAGAGGAGGGAGAGGAGGGGTAGAGAGGAGGAAGCGAGAGGAGGAAGAGAGACGAGGAATAGAGAGGAGGAAGAGAGAGAAGGAAGAGAAAGGAAAATAAGAGAGAAGGAAGAGAGAGGAAAAGGGGAGAGGAGGAAGAGAGAGGAGGAAAAGAGAGGCGGAAGAGAGAGGAGGAAGAGAGAGGAGGAAGAGAGAGGAGGTGGAGAGCGGAGGAAGAGAGAGGAGGGGTAGAGAGGACGAAGAGAGAGGAGGAAGAGAAAGGAGAAAGGGGAGGAGAAAGAGAGAGGAAGAGAAGAGAGGAGGAAGAGAGAGGAGGAAGAGAGAGGAGAAAGAGAGAGGAGGAAGAGAGAGGAAGAGGAGAGAGAAGGAAGACAAAGGAAGAAGAGAGTGGAGGAAGAAAGAGGAGGAAGAGAGAGGAGGAAGAGAGGAAAAGGATAGAGGAGGAAATGTGAGGAGGAAGAGAGAGGAGGAAGAGAGAGGTGGAAGGGAGAGGAAGAGGAGAGAGGAGGAAAAGAGAAGAGGAAGAGAGAGGAGGAAGAGAGAGGAGGAAGAGAGAGGAGGGGTAGAGAGGACAAAGCGAGAGGTGGAAGAGAGAGGAGGAAGAGAGAGGAGGGGGAGAGGTGAGGGGGAGAGAGGAGAATGAGAGAGGAGGAAGAGAGAGAAGGAAGACAGAGGAGGAAGAGAGAGGAGGAAGAGAGAGGAGGAAGAGAGAAGAAAATGAGAGAAGAGGAAGAGAGTGGAAAATAAGATGGGGGGAATGAGGAGGAGGAAAAGAGAGGAGAAAGAGAGAGTAGGAAGAGAGAGGAGGAAGAGAGAGGAGGGGTAGAGAGGAGGAAGCGAGAGGAGGAATAGAGAGGAGGAATAGAGAGGAGGAAGAGAGAGAAGGAAGAGAAAGGAAAATGAGAGAGAAGGAAGAGAGAGGAAAAGGGGAGAGGAGGAAGAGAGAGGAGGAAAAGAGAGGCGGAAGAGAGAGGAGGAAGAGAGAGGAGGAAGAGAGAGCTGGAAGACAGAGGAAGAGGAGAGAGAAGGAAGACAGAGGAGGAAGAGAGTGGAGGAAGAGAGAGGAAGAGGAGAGAGGAGGAAGAGAGAAGAGGAAGAGGGAGGAGGAAGAGAGAGGAGGAAGAGAGAGGAGGAAGAGAGAGGAGGAAGAGAGGAAAAGGAGAGAAGAGGAAATGTAAGGAGGAAGAGAGAGGAGGAAGAGAGAGGAGGAAGAGAGAGGTGGAAGACATAGGAAGAGGAGAGAGAAGGAAGTCAGAGGAGGAAGAGAGTGGAGGAAGAGAGAGGAAAAAGAGAGAGGAGGAAGAGAGAGGAGGAACAGAGAGGAGGAAGAGAGAGGAGGAAGACAGAGGTGGAAGACAGAGGAAGAGGAGAGAGAAGGAAGTCAGAGGAGGAAGAGAGTGGAGGAAGAGAGAGGAAAAAGAGAGAGGAGGAAGAGAGATGAGGAAGAGAGAGGAGGAAGAGAGAGGAGGAAGAGAGAGGAGGAAGAGAGAGGAGGAAGAGAGGAAAAGGAGGGAGGAGGAAAAGTGAGGAGGAAGAGAGAGGAGGAAAAGAGAAGAGGAAGAGAGAGCAGGAAGACAGAGGAGGAAGAGAGAGGAGGGGTAGAGAAGAGGAAGCGAGAGCAGGAAGAGAGAGGAGGAATAGAGAGGAGGAAGAGAGAGGAGGAAAAGAGAGGAAGAGGAGAGAGGAGGAAAAGAGAAGAGGAAGAGAGAGGAGGAACAGAGAGGAGGAAGAGAGAGGAGGGGTAGAGAGTAGGAAGAGGGAGAAGGAAGAGAGAGGAAGAGAAGAGAGGAGGAAGAGAGAGGAGGAAGAGAGAGGAGGAAGAGAGAGGAGGAAGAGAGAGGAGGAAGATAGAGGAAGTGCAGAGAGGATGAAAAGAGAAGAGGAAGAGAGAGGAGGAAGAGAGAGGAGGAAGAGAGAGGAGGAAGAGAGATGTGGAAGGGAGAGGAAGAGGAGAGAGGAGGAAAAGAGAAAAGGAAGAGAGAGGAGGAAGAGAGAGGAGGAAGAGAGAAGAGGAAGAGAGAGGAGGAAGAGAGAGCTGGAAAACAGAGGAAGAGGAGAGAGAAGGAAGACAGACGAGGAAGAGAGTGGAGGAAGAGAGAGGAAGAGGAGAGAGGAGGAAGAGAGAAGAGGAAGAGAGAGGAGGAAGAGAGAGGAGGAAGAGAGGAAAAGGAGAGAGGAGGAAGGGAGAGGAGGAAGAGAGAGGAGGAAGAGAGAGGTGGAAGACAGAGGAAGAGGAGAGAGAAGGAAGTCAGAGGACGAAGAGAGTGGAGGAAGAGAGAGGAAAAAGAGAGAGGAGGAAGAGAGATGAGGAAGAGAGAGGAGGAAGAGAGAGGAGGAAGAGAGAGGAGGAAGAGAGAGGAGGAAGAGAGGAAAAGGAGGGAGGAGGAAAAGTGAGGATGAAGAGAGAGGAGGAAAAGAGAAGAGGAAGAGAGAGGAGGAAGAGAGAGGAGGAATAGAGAGGAGGAAGAGAGAGGAAAAGGAGTGAGGAGGAAGAGAGGAGGAAAAGAGTGGAGGAAGAGAGAGGAGGAAGAGAGAGGAGGAAGAGAGAGGACGGGTAGAGAGGAGGAAGAGGGAGGAGAAAGAGGGAGGAAGAGAAGAGAGGAGGAAGAGAGAGGAGGAAGAGAGAGGAGAAAGAGAGAGAAGGAAGAGAGAGGAGGAAGAGAGAGGAAGTGGAGAGAGGAGGAAAAGAGAAGAGGAAGAGAGAGGAGGAAGAGAGAGGAGGAAGAGAGAGGAGGAAGAGAGAGGAGGAAGAGAAAGGTGGAAGACAGAGGAAGAGGAGAGAGAAGGAAGACAGAGGAGGAAGAGAGTGGAGGAAGAGTGAGGAAAAAGAGAGAGGAGGAAGTGAGAGGAGGAAGATAGAGGAGGAAGAGAGAGGAGGAAGAGAGAGGAGGAAGAAAGAAGAGGTAGAGAGGAAAAGGAGAGAAGAGGAAAAGTGAGGAGGAAGTGAGAGGAGGAAAAGAGAAGAGGAAGAGAGAGGAGGAAGAGAGAGGAGGAAGAGAGAGGAGGGGTAGGGAGGAGGAAGCGAGCGGAGGAAGAGAGAGGAGGAATAGAGAGAAGGAAGAGAGAGGAGGAAGAGAAAGGAAAATGAGAGAGAAGGAAGAGAGAGGAAAAGGGGAGAGGAGGAAGAGAGAGGAGGAAAAGAGAGGCGGAAGAGAGAGGAGGAAGAGAGAGGAGGAAAAGAGAGGAGGAGGAGAGAGGAGGAAGAGAGAGGAGGAAGAGAGAGGTGGAAGAGAAAGGAGGAAGGGGGAGGAGAAAGAGAGAGGAAGAGACGAGAGGAGGAAGAGAGAGGAGGAAGAGAGAGGAAAAAGAGAGAGGAGGAAGAGAGAGGAGGAAGAGAAAGGAGGAAGAGAGAGGAGGAAGAGAGAGAAGGAAGAGAGAGGAGGAAGAGACAGGAGGAAAAGAGAGGAAGAGGAGAGAGGAGGAAAAGAGAAGAGGAAGAGAGAGGAGGAAGAGAGAGGATGAAGAGAGAGGAGGGGTAGAGAGGAGGAAGAGAGAGGAGGAAGAGAGAGGAGGAAGCGAGAGTTGGAAGAGAAAGGAGGAAGGGGGAGGAGAAAGAGAGAGGAAGAGAAGAGAGGCGGAATATAGAGGAGGAAGAGAGAGGAGGAAGAGAGAGGTGGATGACAGAGGAAGAGGAGAGAAAAGGAATTCAGAGGAGGAAGAGAGTGGAGGAAGAGAGAGGAAAAAGAGAGAGGAGGAAGAGAGATGAGGAAGAGAGAGGAGGAAGAGAGAGGAGGAATAGAGAGGAGGAAGAGAGAGGAGGAGTAGAGAAGAGGAAGAGAGAGGAGGAAGAGAGAGGAGGGGTAGGGAGGAGGAAGCGAGCGGAGGAAGAGAGAGGAGGAATAGAGAGGAGGAAGAGAGAGGAGGAAGAGAAAGGAAAATGAGAGAGAAGAAAGAGAGAGGAAAAGGGGAGAGGAGGAAGAGAGAGGAGGAAAAGAGAGGCGGAAGAGAGAGGAGGAAGAGAGAGGAGGAAGAGAGAGGAGGAGGAGAGAGGAGGAAGAGAGAGGAGGGGTAGAGAGGAGGAAGAGAGAGGAGGAAGAGAGAGGAGGAAGAGAGAGGTGGAAGAGAAAGGAGGAAGGGGGAGGAGAAAGAGAGAGGAAGAGAAGAGAGGAGGAAGAGAGAGGAGGAAGAGAGAGGAAAAAGAGAGAGGAGGAAGAGAGAGGAGGAAGAGAAAGGAGGAAGAGAGAGGAGGAAGAGAGGAAAAGGAGAGAGGAGAAAAAGTGAGAAGGAAGAGAGAGGAGTAAAAGAGAGGAGGAAGACAGAGGAAGAGGAGAGAGAAGGAAGACAGAGGAGGAAGAGAGTGGAGGAAATGACAGGAAAAAGAGAGAGGAGGAAGAGAGAGGAGGAAGAGAGAGGAGGAAGAGAGAGGAGGAAGAGAGAGGAGGAAGAGAGATGTGGAAGGGAGAGGAAGAGGATAGAGGAGGAAAAGAGAAAAGGAAGAGAGAGGAGGAAGAGAGAGGAGGAAGAGAAAGCTGGAAGAGAGAGCTGGAAGACAGAGGAAGAGGAGAGAGAAGGAAGACAGAGGAGGAAGAGAGTGGAGGAAGAGAGAGGAAAAAGAGAGAGGAGGAAAAGAGAAGAGGAATAGGGAGGAGGAAGAGAGAGGGGACGAGAGAGGAGGAAGAGAGAGGAGAAGAGAGGAAAAGGAGAGAGGAGGAAATGTGAGGAGGAAGAGAGAGGAGGAAGAGAGAGGAGGTGGAGAGAGGTGGAAGACAGAGGAAGAGGAGAGAGAAGGAAGTCAGAGGAGGAAGAGAGTGGAGGAAGAGAGAGGAAAAAGAGAGAGGAGGAAGAGAGAGGAGGAAGAGAGAGGAGGAAGAGAGAGGAGGAAGGGAGAGGTGGAAGACAGAGGAAGAGGAGAGAGAAGGAAGTCAGAGGAGGAAGAGAGTGGAGGAAGAGAGAGGAAAAAGAGAGAGGAGGAAGAGAGATGAGGAAGAGGGAGGAGGAAGAGCGAGGAGGAAGAGAGAGGAGGAAGAGAAAGGAGGAAGAGAGAGGAGAAAGAGAGAGGAGGAAGAGAGAGGAGGAAAAAAGAAGAGGAAGAGAGAGGAGGAAGAGAGAGGAGGGGTAGAGAAGAGGAAGCGAGAGGAGGAAGAGAGAGGAGGAATAGAGAGGAGAAAGAGAGAGAAGGAAGAGAAAGGAAAATGAGAGAGAAGGAAGAGAGAGGAAAAGGGGAGAGGAGGAAGAGAGAGGAGAAAAAGAGAGGCGGAAGAGAGAGGAGGAAGAGAGAGGAGGAAGAGAGAAGAGGAAGAGAGAGGAGGAAGAGAGAGGAGGAAGAGAGAGGTGGAAGAGAAAGGAGGAAGGGGAGGAGAAAGAGAGAGGAAGAGAAGAGAGGAGGAAGAGAGAGGAGGAAGAAAGAGGAGAAAGAGAGAGGAGGAAGAGAGAGGAGGAAGAGAGAGGAGGAAGAGAGAGGAGGAAAAGTGAGGAGGAAGAGAGAGGAGGAATAGAAAGGAAAATGAGAGAGAAGGAAGAGAGAGGAAAAGGGGAGAGGAGGAAGAGAGAGGAGGAAGAGAGAGAAGGAAGAGAGATGTGGAAGGGAGAGGAAGAGGAGAGAGGAGGAAAAGAGAAAAGGAAGAGAGAGGAGGAAGAGAGAGGAGGAAGAGAGAGGAGGAAGAGAGAGGAGGAAGAGAGAGCTGGAAAACAGAGGAAGAGGAGAGAGAAGGAAGACAGACGAGGAAGAGAGTGGAGGAAGAGAGAGGAAGAGGAGAGAGGAGGAAGAGAGAAGAGGAAGAGAGAGGAGGAAGAGAGAGGAGGAAGAGAGGAAAAGGAGAGAGGAGGAAATCTGAGGAGGAAGAGAGAGGAGGAAGAGAGAGGAGGAAGAGAGAGGTGGAAGACAGAGGAAGAGGAGAGAGAAGGAAGTCAGAGGAGGAAGAGAGTGGAGGAAGAGAGAGGAAAAAGAGAGAGGAAGAAGAGAGAGGAGGAAGAGAGAGGAGGAAGAGAGAGGAGGAAGACAGAGGTGGAAGACAGAGGAGAGGAGAGAGAAGGAAGTCAGAGGAGGAAGAGAGTGGAGGAAGAGAGAGGAAAAAGAGAGAGGAGGAAGAGAGATGAGGAAGAGAGAGGAGGAAGAGAGAGGAGGAAGAGAGAGGAGGAAGAGAGAGGAGGAAGAGAGGAAAAGGAGGGAGGAGGAAAAGTGAGGATGAAGAGAGAGGAGGAAAAGAGAAGAGGAAGAAAGAGGAGGAAGAGAGAGGAGGAATAGAGAGGAGGAAGAGAGAGGAAAAGGAGTGAGGAGGAAGAGAGGAGGAAAAGAGTGGAGGAAGAGAGAGGAGAAAGAGAGAGGAGGAAGAGAGAGGAGGGGTAGAGAGGAGGAAGAGGGAGGAGAAAGAGGGAGGAAGAGAAGAGAGGAGGAAGAGAGAGGAGGAAGAGAGAGGAGAAAGAGAGAGGAGGAAGAGAGAGGAGGAAGAGAGAGGAAGTGGAGAGAGGAGGAAAAGAGAAGAGGAAGAGAGAGGAGGAAGAGAGAGGAGGAAGAGAGAGGAGGAAGAGAGAGGAGGAAGAGAGAGGTGGAAGACAGAGGAAGAGGAGAGAGAAGGAAGACAGAGGAGGAAGAGAGTGGAGAAGAGAGAGGAAAAAGTGAGAGGAGGAAGTGAGAGGAGGAAGATAGAGGAGGAAGAGAGAGGAGGAAGAGAGAGGAGGAAGAAAGAGGAGGTAGAGAGGAAAAGGAGAGAGAAGGAAAAGTGAGGAGGAAGTGAGAGGAGGAAAAGAGAAGAGGAAGAGAGAGGAGGAAGAGAGAGGAGGAAGAGAGAGGAGGGGTAGGGAGGAGGAAGCGAGCGGAGGAAGAGAGAGGAGGAATAGAGAGAAGGAAGAGAGAGGAGGAAGAGAAAGGAAAATGAGAGAGAAGGAAGAGAGAGGAAAAGGGGAGAGGAGGAAGAGAGAGGAGGAAAGAGAGGCGGAAGAGAGAGGAGGAAGAGAGAGGAGGAAAAGAGAGGAGGAGGAGAGAGGAGGAAGAGAGAGGCGGGGTAGAGAGGAGGAAGAGAGAGGAGGAAGAGAGAGGAGGAAGAGAGAGGTGGAAGAGAAAGGAGGAAGGGGGAGGAGAAAGAGAGAGGAAGAGAAGAGAGGAGGAAGAGAGAGGAGGAAGAGAGAGGAAAAACAGAGAGGAGGAAGAGAGAGGAGGAAGAGAAAGGAGGAAGAGTGAGGAGGAAGAGAGAGAAGGAAGAGAGAGGAGGAAGAGAGAGGAGGAAAAGAGAGGAAGAGGAGAGAGGAGGAAAAGAGAAGAGGAAGAGAGAGGAGGAAGAGAGAGGATGAAGAGAGAGGAGGGGTAGAGAGGAGGAAGAGAGAGGAGGAAGAGAGAGGAGGAAGCGAGAGTTGGAAGAGAAAGGAGGAAGGGGGAGGAGAAAGAGAGAGGAAGAGAAGAGAGGCGGAATATAGAGGAGGAATAGAGAGGAGGAAGAGAGAGGTGGATGACAGAGGAAGAGGAGAGAGAAGGAATTCAGAGGAGGAAGAGAGTGGAGGAAGAGAGAGGAAAAAGAAAGAGGAGGAAGAGAGATGAGGAAGAGAGAGGAGGAAGAGAGAGGAGGAATAGAGAGGAGGAAGAGAGAGGAGGAAGAGAGGAAAAGGAGGGAGGAGGAAAAGTGAGGAGGAAGAGAGAGGAGGAAGAGAGAGGAGGAAGAGAGAGGAAAAGGAGAGAGGAGGAAGAGAGAGGAGGAAGAGAGAGGAAAAGGAGAGAGGAGGAAGAGAGAGGAGGAAGAGAGGAAAAGGAGAGAGGAGGAAAAGTGAGAAGGAAGAGATAGTAGGAAGTGAGAGGTGGAAGGGAGAGGAAGAGGAGAGAGGAGGAAAAGAGAAGAGGAAGAGAGAGGAGAAAGAGAAAGGAGGAAGAGAGAGGAGGGATATAGATGAGGAAGAGATAGGAGGGAGAGAGAGGGGGAAGAGAGAGGACGAAGAGTGAGCAGGAAGAGAGAGGTGGAAGAATAAGGAGGAAGAGGGAGGAGAAAGAGAGAGGAAAAGAAGAGAGGAGGAAGAGAGAGGAGGAAGAGAGAGAAGAAGAGAGAGGAGGAAGAGAGAGGAGGAAGAGAGAGGAGGAAGAGAGAGAAGGAAGAGAGATGTGGAAGGGAGAGGAAGAGGAGAGAGGAGGAAAAGAGAAAAGGAAGAGAGAGGAGGAAGAGAGAGGAGGAAGAGAGAGGAGGAAGAGAGAGGAGGAAGAGAGAGCTGGAAAACAGAGGAAGAGGAGAGAGAAGGAAGACAGACGAGGAAGAGAGTGGAGGAAGAGAGAGGAAGAGGGGAGAGAGGAGGAAGAGAGAAGAGGAAGAGAGAGGAGGAAGAGAGAGGAGGAAGAGAGGAAAAGGAGAGAGGAGGAAATCTGAGGAGGAAGAGAGAGGAGGAAGAGAGAGGAGGAAGAGAGAGGTGGAAGACAGAGGAAGAGGAGAGAGAAGGAAGTCAGAGGAGGAAGAGAGTGGAGGAAGAGAGAGGAAAAAGAGAGAGGAAGAAGAGAGAGGAGGAAGAGAGAGGAGGAAGAGAGAGGAGGAAGAGAGAGGTGGAAGACAGAGGAAGAGGAGAGAGAAGGAAGTCAGAGGAGGAAGAGAGTGGAGGAAGAGAGAGGAAAAAGAGAGAGGAGGAAGAGAGATGAGGAAGAGAGAGGAGGAAGAGAGAGGAGGAAGAGAGAGGAGGAAGAGAGAGGAGGAAGAGAGGAAAAGGAGGGAGGAGGAAAAGTGAGGATGAAGAGAGAGGAGGAAAAGAGAAGAGGAAGAAAGAGGAGGAAGAGAGAGGAGGAATAGAGAGGAGGAAGAGAGAGGAAAAGGAGTGAGGAGGAAGAGAGGAGGAAAAGAGTGGAGGAAGAGAGAGGAGAAAGAGAGAGGAGGAAGAGAGAGGAGGGGTAGAGAGGAGGAAGAGGGAGGAGAAAGAGGGAGGAAGAGAAGAGAGGAGGAAGAGAGAGGAGGAAGAGAGAGGAGAAAGAGAGAGGAGGAAGAGAGAGGAGGAAGAGAGAGGAAGTGGAGAGAGGAGGAAAAGAGAAGAGGAAGAGAGAGGAGGAAGAGAGAGGAGGAAGAGAGAGGAGGAAGAGAGAGGAGGAAGAGAGAGGTGGAAGACAGAGGAAGAGGAGAGAGAAGGAAGACAGAGGAGGAAGAGAGTGGAGGAAGAGAGAGGAAAAAGAGAGAGGAGGAAGTGAGAGGAGGAAGATAGAGGAGGAAGAGAGAGGAGGAAGAGAGAGGAGGAAGAAAGAGGAGGTAGAGAGGAAAAGGAGAGAGAAGGAAAAGTGAGGAGGAAGTGAGAGGAGGAAAAGAGAAGAGGAAGAGAGAGGAGGAAGAGAGAGGAGGAAGAGAGAGGAGGGGTAGGAGGAGGAAGCGAGCGGAGGAAGAGAGAGGAGGAATAGAGAGAAGGAAGAGAGAGGAGGAAGAGAAAGGAAAATGAGAGAGAAGGAAGAGAGAGGAAAAGGGGAGAGGAGGAAGAGAGAGGAGGAAAAGAGAGGCGGAAGAGAGAGGAGGAAGAGAGAGGAGGAAAAGAGAGGAGGAGGAGAGAGGAGGAAGAGAGAGAGGCGGGGTAGAGAGGAGGAAGAGAGAGGAGGAAGAGAGAGGAGGAAGAGAGAGGTGGAAGAGAAAGGAGGAAGGGGGAGGAGAAAGAGAGAGGAAGAGAAGAGAGGAGGAAGAGAGAGGAGGAAGAGAGAGGAAAAACAGAGAGGAGGAAGAGAGAGGAGTAAGAGAAAGGAGGAAGAGTGAGGAGGAAGAGAGAGAAGGAAGAGAGAGGAGGAAGAGAGAGGAGGAAAGAGAGGAAGAGGAGAGAGGAGGAAAAGAGAAGAGGAAGAGAGAGGAGGAAGAGAGAGGATGAAGAGAGAGGAGGGGTAGAGAGGAGGAAGAGAGAGGAGGAAGAGAGAGGAGGAAGCGAGAGTTGGAAGAGAAAGGAGGAAGGGGGAGGAGAAAGAGAGAGGAAGAGAAGAGAGGCGGAATATAGAGGAGGAAGAGAGAGGAGGAAGAGAGAGGTGGATGACAGAGGAAGAGGAGAGAGAAGGAATTCAGAGGAGGAAGAGAGTGGAGGAAGAGAGAGGAAAAAGAAAGAAGAGGAAGAGAGATGAGGAAGAGAGAGGAGGAAGAGAGAGGAGGAATAGAGAGGAGGAAGAGAGAGGAGGAAGAGAGGAAAAGGAGGGAGGAGGAAAAGTGAGGAGGAAGAGAGAGGAGGAAGAGAGAGGAGGAAGAGAGAGGAAAAGGAGAGAGGAGGAAGAGAGAGGAGGAAGAGAGAGGAAAAGGAGAGAGGAGGAAGAGAGAGGAGGAAGAGAGGAAAAGGAGAGAGGAGGAAAAGTGAGAAGGAAGAGATAGTAGGAAGTGAGAGGTGGAAGGGAGAGGAAGAGGAGAGAGGAGGAAAAGAGAAGAGCAAGAGAGAGGAGAAAGAGAAAGGAGGAAGAGAGAGGAGGGATATAGATGAGGAAGAGATAGGAGGGAGAGAGAGGGGGAAGAGAGAGGACGAAGAGTGAGCAGGAAGAGAGAGGTGGAAGAATAAGGAGGAAGAGGGAGGAGAAAGAGAGAGGAAAAGAAGAGAGGAGGAAGAGAGAGGAGGAAGAGAGAGAAGAAGGAGAGAGGAGGAAGAGAGAGGAGGAAGAGAGAGGAGGAAGAGAGAGGAGGAAGAGAGAGGAGGGGTAGATAGGAGGAAGCGAGAGGAGGAAGAGAGAGGAGGAAGAGAGAGGAGGAAGAGAGAGGAGGAAGAGAGAGGAGGAAGAGAGGAAAAGGAGAGAGGAGGAAAAGTGAGGAGGAAGAGAGAGGAGGAAAAGAGAAGGGGAAGAGAGAGGAGTAAGAGAGAGGGGGAGAGAGAGGAGGGAGAGAGAGGAGAAAGAGAGAGTAGAAAGAGAAAGGAGGAAGAGAGAGGAAGAGGAGAGAGAAGGAAAAGAGAAGACGAAAAGAGAGGAGGAAGAGAGAGGAGGAAGAGAGAGGAGGAAGAGAGGAAAAGGAGAAAGGAGGAAATTTTGTGGAGGAAGAGAGAGCAGGAAGAGAGAGGAGGAAGAGAGATGAGGAAGAGAGAGGAGGAAGAGAGAGGAGAAAGAGAGACGTGGAAGACAGAGGAGGAAGAGAGTGGAGGAAGAGAGAGGTGGAAGAGAAAGGAGGAAGAGGGAGTAGAAAGAGAGAGGAAGAGAAGAGAGGAGGAAGAGAGAGGAGGAAGAGAGAGGAGAAAGAGAGAGGAGGAAGGGAGAGGAGGAAGAGAGAGGAGGAAGAGAGAGGAGGAAGAGAGAGGTGGAAGACAGAGGAAGAGGAGAGAGAAGGAAGGGAGTAGAAAAGGGGAGAGGAGGAAGAGAGAGGAGGAAAAGAGAGGAGGAATAGAGAGGAAGAGTAGAGAGGAGGAAAAGAGAGGAGGAATAGAGAGGAAGATTAGAGAGGAGGAAAAGAGAAGAGGAAGAGAGAGGAGGAAGAGAGAGGAGGAAGAGAGAGGAGGAAGAGAGAGGAGGGGGAGAGATGAGGGGGAGAGAGGAGGATGAGAGAGGAAGAGAGAGAAGGAAGACAGAGGAGGAAGAGAGAGGAGGAAGAGAGAGGAGGAACAGAGAGAAAAAAGAGAGAGGAGGAAGAGAGAGGAGGAAGAGAGAGGAGGAAGAGAGAGGAGGAAGAGAGAGAGGACAAGAAAGGAGGAGAAAAGACATGGAAGAGGGAGGAGGAGAGAGGAGGAAGAGAGAGGAGAAAGATAGAGGAGGAAGAGAGAGGAGTTTGAGAGAGAAGGAAGAGAGAGGAGGAAGAGAGAGGAGAAAGAGAGAGGAGAAAGAGAGAGGAAGAGAAGAGAGGAGGAAGAGGGAGGAGGAAGGGAAAGGAGGAAGAGAAAGGAGGAAGAGAGAGGAGGAAAAGACAGGAGTAGGAGAGAGGAGGAAGAGACAGGAGGAAGAGAGAGGATAGAGACAGGAGAAAGAGGGAGGTGGAAGAGGGAGGAGGAAGAGTGAGGAAGAGGAAAGATGAGGAAAAAGGAGGAGGAAGAGGGAGGAGGAAGAGATAGGAAGAAGATAAAGCAGGAGGAGAGAGGAGAATAATAGAGGAGAAAGAGAGAGGAGGAAGAGAAAGGAAAATTAGAGAGAAGGAAGTGAGGGAAAAGGGGAGAGGAGGAAGAGAGAGAAGGAAAAGAGAGGAGGAAGAGAGAGGAGGAAGAGAGTGGAGGAAGAGAGAGGAGGAAGAGAGAGGAAGAGGAGAGAGGAGGAAAAGAGAAGTGGAAGAGAGAGGAGGAAGAGAGAGGAGGAAGAGAGAGAAGGAAGAGAGAGGATGAAGAGAGAGGAGGAAGAGAGAGGAGGAAGAGAGAGGAAGAGGAGAGAGGAGGAAAAGAGAAGAGGAAGAGAGAGGAGAAGAGAGAGGAGGAAGAGCGAGAAGGAAGATAGAGGAGGAAGAGAGAGGAGGAGTAGAGAGGAGGAAGATAGAGGAGGAATAGAGAGGAGGAAGAGAGAGGAGGAAGAGAGAGGAGGAAGAGGAGGTGGAAGAGAAAGGAGGAAGAGAGAGGAGAAGAGAGGAGGAAGAGAGAGGAGGAAGAGAGGAAAAGGAGAGAGGAGGAAATGTGAGGAGGAAGAGAGAGGAGGAAGAGAGAGGTGGAAGGAGAGGAAGAGGAGAGAAGAGGAAAAGAGAAGAGGAAGATAGAGGAGGAAGAGAGAGGAGAAAGAGAGAGGAGGGTAGAGACGACAAAGCGTGAGGTGCAAGAGAGAGGAGGAAGAGAGAGGAGGGGGAGAGATGAGGGGAGGAGAGGAGGATGAGAGAGGAGGAAGAGAGAGAAGGAAGACAGAGGAGGAAGAGAGAGGAGGAAGAGAGAGGAAGAGGAGAGAGTAGGAAAAGAGAAGAGGAAAAGAGTGTAGGAAGAGAGAGGTGGAAGACAGAGGAAGAGGAGAGAGAAGGAAGAGAGTGGAAAAGGGGAGAGGGGAAAGAGAGAGGAGGAAAAGAGAGGAGGAAGAGAGAGGAGGAAGAGAGATGAGGAAGAGAAAGGAGGAAGAGAGAGGAAGAGGAGAGAGGAGGAAAAGAGAAGAGGAAGAGAGAGGAGGAAGAGAGATGAGGAAGAGAGAGGAGGAAGAGAGTGGAGAAGAAAGAGGAGGAAGAGAGAGGAAGAGGAGAGAGGAGGAAAAGAGAAGAGGAAGAGAGAGGAGGAAGAGAGAGGAGGAAGAGAGAGGAGGAAGAGAGAGGAGGGGAGAGATGAGGGGGAGAGAGGAGGATGAGAGAGGAGGAAGAGAGAGAAGGAAGACAGAGGAGGAAGAGAGAGGAGGAAGAGAGAGGAGGGGGAGAGAGGAGGGGGAGAGAGGAGGGGAGAGCGGAGGAAGACAGTGGAGGAAGAGAGAGGAGGAAGAGAGAGGAGGAACAGAGAGAAAAAAGAGAGAGGAGGAAGAGAGAGGAGGAAGACAGAGGAGGAAGAGAGAGGAGGAAGAGAGAGAGGACAAGAAAGGAGGAGAAGAGACATGGAAGAGGGAGGAGGAGAGAGGAGGAAGAGAGAGGAGGAAGATAGAGGAGGAAGAGGGAGGAGTTAGAGAGAGAAGGAAGAGAGAGGAGGAAGAGAGAGGAGGAAGAGAGAGGAGAAAGAGAGAGGAGAAAGAGAGAGGAGAAAGAGAGAGGAAGAGAAGAGAGGAGGAAGAGGGAGGAGGAAGAGAAAGGAGGAAGAGAAAGGAGGAAGAGAGAGGAGGAAAAGACAGGAGTAGGAGAGAGGAGGAAGAGACAGGAGGAAGAGAGAGGATAGAGACAGGAGAAAGAGGGAGGTGGAAGAGGGAGGAGGAAGAGAGAGGAAGAGGAAAGATGAGGAAAAAGGAGGAGGAAGAGGGAGGAGGAAGAGAAAGGAAGAAGATAAAGCATGAGGAGAGAGGAGAATAATAGAGGAGAAAGAGAGAGGAGGAAGAGAAAGGAAAATTAGAGAGAAGGAAGTGAGAGGAAAAGGGGAGAGGAGGAAGAGAGAGAAGGAAAAGAGAGGAGGAAGAGAGAGGAAGAGGAGAGAGGAGGAAAAGAGAAGAGGAAGAGAGAGGAGGAAGAGAGAGAAGGAAGAGAGAGGACGAAGAGAGAGGAAGAGGAGAGAGGAGGAAAAGAGAAGAGGAAGAGAGAGGAGGAAGAGAGAGAAGGAAGAGAGAGGAGGAAGAGAGAGGAGGGGTAGAGAGGAGGAAGATAGAGAAGGAATAGAGAGGAGGAAGAGAGAGGAGGAAGAGAGAGGAGGAAGAGGAGGTGGAAGAGAAAGGAGGAAGAGAGAGGAGGAAGAGAGAGGAGGAAGAGAGAGGAGGAAGAGAGGAAAAGGAGAGAGGAGGAAATGTGAGGAGGAAGAGAGAGGAGGAAGAGAGAAGTGGAAGGGAGAGGAAGAGGAGAGAGGAGGAAAGAGAAGAGGAAGAGAGAGGGGGAAGAGAGAGGAGGAAGAGAGAGGAGGGGTAGAGAGGACGAAGCGAGAGGTGCAAGAGAGAGGAGGAAGAGAGAGCAGGGGGAGAGATGAGGGGGAGAGAGGAGGATGAGAGAGGAGGAGAGAGAGAAGGAAGACCAGAGGAGGAAGAGAGAGGAGGAAGAGAGAGGAAGAGGAGAGAGAAGGAAAAGAGAAGAGGAAGAGAGTGTAGGAAGAGAGAGGTGGAAGACAGAGGAAGAGGAGAGAGAAGGAAGAGAGTGGAAAAGGGGAGAGGAGAAAGAGAGAGGAGGAAAAGAGAGGAGGAAGAGAGAGGAGGAAGAGAGATGAGGAAGAGAAAGGAGGAAGAGAGAGGAAGAGGAGAGAGGAGGAAAAGAGAAGAGGAAGAGAGAGGAGGAAGAGAGAGGAGGAAGAGAGGAAAAGGACAGAGTAGGAAAAGAGAAGAGGAAGATAGAGGAGGAAGAGAGAGGAGGAAGAGAGAGGAGAAAGAGAGAGGTGGAACACAGAGGAGGAAGAGAGTGGAGGAAAAGAGAGGAAAAAGAGAGAGGAGGAAGAGAGAGGAAGAAGAGAGAGGAGGAAGAGAGGAAAAGGAGAGAGGAGGAAAAGTGAGGAGGGGGGAATAAAAGTAAGAAGAAATTTAAAAGAGAAAAAATTAATTTTATTATATAGAAGAGAGAGGAGGAAAAGAGAGGAAGAGGAGAGAGGAGGAAAAGAGAAGAGAAAGAGAGAGGAGGAAGAGAGAGGAGGAAGAGAGAGGAGGGGTAGAGAGAAGGAAGAGAGAGGAGGAAGAGAGAGGAGGAAGAGAGAGGTGGAAGAGAAAGGAGGAAGGGGGAGGAGAAAGAGAGAGGAAGAGAAGAGAGGAGGAAGAGAGAGGAGGAAGAGAAAGGAGAAAGAGAGAGGAGGAAGAGAGAGGAGGAATAGAGAGGAAGAGTAGAGAGGAGGAAAGAGAAGAGGAAGAGAGAGGAGGAAGAGAGAGGAGGAATAGAGAGGAAGAGTAGAGAGGAGGAAAAGAGAAGAGGAAGAGAGAGGAGGAAGAGAGAGGAGGAAGAGAGAGGAGGGGGAGAGATGAGGGGGAGAGAGGAGGATGAGAGAGGAGGAAGAGAGAGAAAGAAGACAGAGGAGGAAGAGAGAGGAGGAAGAGAGAGGAGGGGGAGAGAGGAGGGGGAGAGCGGAGGAAGACAGTGGAGGAAGAGAGAGGAGGAAGAGAGAGGATGAAGAGAGAGGAAAAGAGAGAGAGAAGAGAGAGGAGGAAGAGAGGAGGAAGGAGAGAGAGAGAGGAAGAGAGAGGAGGAAGAGAGAGAGGACAGAAAGGAGGAGAAGAGACATGGAAGAGGGGAGGAGGAAGTAAGAGGAGGGAAGAGAGAGAACGAAGATAGAGGAGGAAGAGAGAGGAGTAAGAGAGAGAAGGAAGAGAGAGGAGGAAGAGAGAGGAGGAAGAGAGAAGAGAAAGAGAGAGGAGAAAGAGAGAGGAGAAAGAGAGAGGAAGAGAAGAGAGGAGGAAGTGGGAGGAGGAAGAGAAAGGAGGAAGAGAAAGGAGGAAGAAAGAGGAGGAAAAGACAGGAGTAGGGAGAGAGGAGGAAGAGACAGGAGGAAGAGAGAGGATAGAGACAGGAGAAAGAGGGAGGTGGAAGAGGGAGGAGGAAGAGAGAGGAAGAAAGATAATATAATAAAGCAGGAGGAGAGAGGAGAATAATAGAGGAGAAGAAAGAGGAGGAAGAGAAAGGAAAATTAGAGAGAAGGAAGTGAGAGGAAAAGGGGAGAGGAGGAAGACAGAGAAGGAAAAGAGAGGAGGAAGAGAGAGGAGGAAGAGAGTGGTGGAAGAGAGAGGAGGAAGAGAGAGGAAGAGGAGAGAGGAGAAAAAGAGAGGAGGAAGAGAGAGGAAGAGGAGAGAGGAGGAAAAGAGAAGAGGAAGACAGAGGAGGAAGAGAGAGGTGGAAGAGAAAGGAGGAAGAGGGAGTAGAAAGAGAGAGGAAGAGAAGAGAGGAGGAAGAGAGAGGAGGAAGAGAGAGGAGAAAGAGAGAGGAGGAAGGGAGAGGAGGAAGAGAGAGGAGGAAGTGAGAGGAGGAAGAGAGAGGTGGAAGACAGAGGAAGAGGAGAGAGAAGGAAGGGAGTAGAAAAGGGGAGAGGAGGAAGAGAGAGGAGGAAACGAGAGGAGGAATAGAGAGGAAGAGTAGAGAGGAGGAAAAGAGAGGAGGAATAGAGAGGAAGATTAGAGAGGAGGAAAAGAGAAGAGGAAGAGAGAGGAGGAAGAGAGAGGAGGAAGAGAGAGGAGGAAGAGAGAGGAGGGGGAGAGATGAGGGGGAGAGAGGAGGATGAGAGAGGAGGAAGAGAGAGAAGGAAGACAGAGGAGGAAGAGAGAGGAGGAAGAGAGAGGAGGAACAGAGAGAAAAAAGAGAGAGGAGGAAGAGAGAGGAGGAAGAGAGAGGAGGAAGAGAGAGGAGGAAGAGAGAGAGGACAAGAAAGGAGGAGAAAGACATGGAAGAGGGAGGAGGAGAGAGGAGGAAGAGAGAGGAGAAAGATAGAGGAGGAAGAGAGAGGAGTTTGAGAGAGAAGGAAGAGAGAGGAGGAAGAGAGAGGAGAAAGAGAGAGGAGAAA
This sequence comes from Strix aluco, assembly GCF_031877795.1. NCBI lineage: Eukaryota > Metazoa > Chordata > Aves > Strigiformes > Strigidae > Strix > Strix aluco. The sequence goes on from NW_027436571.1 coordinate 32,456, forward strand.
GAGAGAGGAAGAGAAGAGAGGAGGAAGAGGGAGGAGGAAGGGAAAGGAGGAAGAGAAAGGAGGAAGAGAGAGGAGGAAAAGACAGGAGTAGGAGAGAGGAGGAAGAGACAGGAGGAAGAGAGAGGATAGAGACAGGAGAAAGAGGGAGGTGGAAGAGGGAGGAGGAAGAGTGAGGAAGAGGAAAGATGAGGAAAAAGGAGGAGGAAGAGGGAGGAGGAAGAGATAGGAAGAAGATAAAGCAGGAGGAGAGAGGAGAATAATAGAGGAGAAAGAGAGAGGAGGAAGAGAAAGGAAAATTAGAGAGAAGGAAGTGAGAGGAAAAGGGGAGAGGAGGAAGAGAGAGAAGGAAAAGAGAGGAGGAAGAGAGAGGAGGAAGAGAGTGGAGGAAGAGAGAGGAGGAAGAGAGAGGAAGAGGAGAGAGGAGAAAAAGAGAAGTGGAAGAGAGAGGAGGAAGAGAGAGGAGGAAGAGAGAGAAGGAAGAGAGAGGATGAAGAGAGAGGAGGAAGAGAGAGGAGGAAGAGAGAGGAAGAGGAGAGAGGAGGAAAAGAGAAGAGGAAGAGAGAGGAGGAAGAGAGAGGAGGAAGAGCGAGAAGGAAGATAGAGGAGGAAGAGAGAGGAGGAGTAGAGAGGAGGAAGATAGAGGAGGAATAGAGAGGAGGAAGAGAGAGGAGGAAGAGAGAGGAGGAAGAGGAGGTGGAAGAGAAAGGAGGAAGAGAGAGGAGGAAGAGAGAGGAGGAAGAGAGAGGAGGAAGAGAGGAAAAGGAGAGAGGAGGAAATGTGAGGAGGAAGAGAGAGGAGGAAGAGAGAGGTGGAAGGGAGAGGAAGAGGAGAGAAGAGGAAAAGAGAAGAGGAAGATAGAGGAGGAAGAGAGAGGAGAAAGAGAGAGGAGGGGTAGAGACGACAAAGCGTGAGGTGCAAGAGAGAGGAGGAAGAGAGAGGAGGGGAGAGATGAGGGGAGGAGAGGAGGATGAGAGAGGAGGAAGAGAGAGAAGGAAGACAGAGGAGGAAGAGAGAGGAGGAAGAGAGAGGAAGAGGAGAGAGTAGGAAAAGAGAAGAGGAAAAGAGTGTAGGAAGAGAGAGGTGGAAGACAGAGGAAGAGGAGAGAGAAGGAAGAGAGTGGAAAAGGGGAGAGGGGAAAGAGAGAGGAGGAAAAGAGAGGAGGAAGAGAGAGGAGGAAGAGAGATGAGGAAGAGAAAGGAGGAAGAGAGAGGAAGAGGAGAGAGGAGGAAAAGAGAAGAGGAAGAGAGAGGAGGAAGAGAGATGAGGAAGAGAGAGGAGGAAGAGAGTGGAGGAAGAAAGAGGAGGAAGAGAGAGGAGAGGAGAGAGGAGGAAAGAGAAGAGGAAGAGAGAGGAGGAAGAGAGAGGAGGAAGAGAGAGGAGGAAGAGAGAGGAGGGGGAGAGATGAGGGGGAGAGAGGAGGATGAGAGAGGAGGAAGAGAGAGAAGGAAGACAGAGGAGGAAGAGAGAGGAGGAAGAGAGAGGAGGGGGAGAGAGGAGGGGGAGAGAGGAGGGGAGAGCGGAGGAAGACAGTGGAGGAAGAGAGAGGAGGAAGAGAGAGGAGGGGTAGAGAGGAGGAAGATAGAGAAGGAATAGAGAGGAGGAAGAGAGAGGAGGAAGAGAGAGGAGGAAGAGAGAGGTGGAAGAGAAAGGAGGAAGGGGGAGGAGAAAGAGAGAGGGAAGAGAAGAGAGGAGGAAGAGAGAGGAGGAAGAGAGAGGAAAAACAGAGAGGAGGAAGAGAGAGGAGGAAGAGAAAGGAGGAAGAGTGAGGAGGAAGAGAGAGAAGGAAGAGAGAGGAGGAAGAGAGAGGAGGAAAAGAGAGGAAGAGGAGAGAGGAGGAAAAGAGAAGAGGAAGAGAGAGGAGGAGAGAGAGGATGAAGAGAGAGGAGGGGTAGAGAGGAGGAAGAGAGAGGAGGAAGAGAGAGGAGGAAGCGAGAGTTGAAGAGAAAGGAGGAAGGGGGAGGAGAAAGAGAGAGGAAGAGAAGAGAGGCGGAATATAGAGGAGGAAGAGAGAGGAGGAAGAGAGAGGTGGATGACAGAGGAAGAGGAGAGAGAAGGAATTCAGAGGAGGAAGAGAGTGGAGGAAGAGAGAGGAAAAGAAAGAGGAGGAAGAGAGATGAGGAAGAGAGAGGAGGAAGAGAGAGGAGGAATAGAGAGGAGGAAGAGAGAGGAGGAAGAGAGGAAAAGGAGGGAGGAGGAAAAGTGAGGAGGAAGAGAGAGGAGGAAGAGAGAGGAGGAAGAGAGAGGAAAAGGAGAGAGGAGGAAGAGAGAGGAGGAAGAGAGAGGAAAAGGAGAGAGGAGGAAGAGAGAGGAGGAAGAGAGGAAAAGGAGAGAGGAGGAAAGTGAGAAGGAAGAGATAGTAGGAAGTGAGAGGTGGAAGGGAGAGGAAGAGGAGAGAGGAGGAAAGAGAAGAGAAGAGAGAGGAGAAAGAGAAAGGAGGAAGAGAGAGGAGGGATATAGATGAGGAAGAGATAGGAGGGAGAGAGAGGGGGAAGAGAGAGGACGAAGAGTGAGCAGGAAGAGAGAGGTGGAAGAATAAGGAGGAAGAGGGAGGAGAAAGAGAGAGGAAAGAAGAGAGGAGGAAGAGAGAGGAGGAGAGAGAGAAGAAAGAGAGAGGAGGAAGAGAGAGGAGGAAGAGAGAGGAGGAAGAGAGAGGAGGAAGAGAGAGGAGGGGTAGATAGGAGGAAGCGAGAGGAGGAAGAGAGAGGAGGAAGAGAGAGGAGGAAGAGAGAGGAGGAAGAGAGAGGAGGAAGAGAGGAAAAGGAGAGAGGAGGAAAAGTGAGGAGGAAGAGAGAGGAGGAAAAGAGAAGGGGAAGAGAGAGGAGTAAGAGAGAGGGGGAAGAGAGAGGAGGGAGAGAGAGGAGAAAGAGAGAGTAGAAAGAA